>NW_024427107.1:11400922-11490799 GCF_017311325.1 Ursus maritimus
TATATATATATTTGAATAAATATATATATATTTATTGAAGTTAAAATTCTGTGTGTTTGAGCATTAGAGAAAAACTGAATAAATATATATATATATATTTAGAAACACAAGAATTAAAAAATATATAAATAAATATATATATAATATATGTACATATATGTGTGTATACATACATATACATTTTTTAATTTCTTGTGTTTCTAAGAAAAGATTTTAACTTACTTATTTGTTTTTATGACCCTGAAGATAGCATGAATCTCTCAAAATCTTGATATCCTTTTAGGTAAGTGATTGTTCATCCTAATGGTCTTTGACAGACAACAGCATGGTGTCTCTGTTTATCTTGGGAGGAGGACAGAACTAGGTATTAGTGAAATGTTGCAGATACAATTATCTTCTCATCTCTTTGGATAGAAAACATCAACAATGTGGTTTTTAATTATTACATTTTTGAGGTTTTGTATAATTTATAAGAGGCTATGTATTTAGGGGCAGA
This sequence comes from Ursus maritimus, assembly GCF_017311325.1. NCBI lineage: Eukaryota > Metazoa > Chordata > Mammalia > Carnivora > Ursidae > Ursus > Ursus maritimus. Next base: position 11,401,419 of record NW_024427107.1, read on the forward strand.
AATACTTTCTTGTAAATAAATACCTATTAATCAGAAATAATTTGACTATTTAAACATGTTCAATTTAATGTTCATTTCTTTTTTTTTTAAGATTTTATTTTTTATTTATTTGAAGAGATAGAGACAGCCAGCGAGAGAGGGAACACAAGCAGGGGAGTGGGAGAGGAAGAAGCAGGCTCATAGCGGAGGAGCCTGATGTGGGGCTCGATCCCATAACGCTGGGATCATGCCCTGAGCCGAAGGCAGACGCTTAACAACTGTGCGACCCAGGTGCCCCTAATGTTCATTTCTTAACTCACATACAACTACTCTATTTTCTCCTGGCTTGGAGCAATGCTGAGAATGAGCTTTTATCAAAAAGTGTTTGAAGTCTTCAATAAAGTTGATACCTCTAGCTTTTTCTGTTATGATTTTTGGAAAGCAATTATCATTTTAAATCTGAAATAGTTTTTATTACAAATAACAACCTTCTAGTAATTTAGATGTTTTTCATTTCAAGTATTTTTTTTCCCAGGTGGGTTAGTTAACATTTTCTCTACATTTCAGATTTCAAGTTCCAAGTGCTAAATTTTTATTTTATTTATCATAGAATATTCATCACTAAGTCAAGATATGGCATGAAAAGAACACAATTTCTGAACTTATTTTGTTAGTAAATTTATGAAAATTTTGAAAGAAAAAAGATACAAACCACTAATGGCACATGCTGAGCTTGTGTTGTTTAGAAAAGTTAGAGAATATTTATAAGCTAAAAAAATCTAAATCAGCCTAGTTTAGAAGGTCCTGTGCCAAAAATAAAAATTTAAAGAGGACTGTGCCCTGTTTGCTTAGGACAATGTTCTCAAAGTTTTCATGGTAAGAAGGAATCTCACAATATTTGTCCAGCCCAGTGTGCACAGCTCATCATAAAGACCCTTTTATTACAACTGGGTCTCCTATATTTTTGGCCAGTAGTGATTGCTACTAAATGAATAAGGCCTAAAGAGAAGAAAAAAAAAATCACTGAGAGTTTTTGAAAATGAGACTTATATACAATTAATCTATCATCTCATATGCAAAGTATATATTCCCCAGTTCATATCTAAAAGTCCTTAGCAGTCACAAAAATAGCAAACTGATGAACGAGTAACAGGTATCAAAATTATTGCACAAAGTGAATCCAACTTACTTAAACAAATGACTTCCCAAAGTTGAAGCCACTCTTTCAGACAGACTAAATTTTCCTTTGAAGTTAAAATTCTGTGTGTTTGAGCATTAGAGAAAAATGCCCAAACCCTGGGGATTATAAATAGTTGGCAGTTCAGTTAAGGACCACATTTTCATTAGCTCCCCTTTATGACTACACTATCCAACTCAATAACTGACACTTGTCTTTAATATTTTTTTGTTTCATCATGGCTAGGCATGATAATATGGAGCTCTTTTAAGACTCCAAGCATTGCTACTGAGCACTCACTGTGTGTCAAATGCTGAGCACTTTTCATTTTGTATGCAATCCTCTCAATGTTGATGAGGAGTATTTACACTCCATTGTCAGGTACAAGAGAAATCTGAGATGGGAAGTGATTTGTCCAGGGACACAAGGTTACTTTATGGTTAAAATAAAATCAATACTTTTCTCTTTAAGAAGATAATTTTTTTCTTGCAAATACAAATTTTTCATTGTTGAGGCCAGAAATTCCAATTCAAAGTAGTAGACAAGAAAGAACTAAGTGCAAGTAATTTTCTAAGGCACCTCTTTAGCCATCAGGGAAATTCAAATCAAAACCACACTAAGATACCACCTTATGCCAGTTAGAATGGCAAAAAAATGACAAGGCAGGAAACAACAATTGTTGGAGAGGATGTGGAGGAAGGATATCCCTCTTACATTGTTGGTGGGAATGCAAGTTGGTACAGCCACTCTGGAAAACAGTGTGGAGGTCCCTTAAAAAGTTAAAAATTGAGCTACCCTATGATCCAGCCATTGCAGTACTGGGTATTTACCCCAAAGATACAGACGTAGTGAAGAGAAGGGCCATATGCACCCCAATGTTAATAGCAGCATTGTCCACAATAGCTAAATCGTGGAAGGAGCTGAGATGCCCTTCAACAGATGACTGGATTAAGAAGTTGTGGTCCATATATACAGTGGAATATTACTCAGCCATCAAAAAGAATGATTTCTCAACATTTGCTGCAACATGGATGGGACTGAAGGAGATAATGCTAAGTGAAATAAGTCAAGCAGAGAAAGACAATTATCATATGGTTTCTCTCATCTATGGAACATAAGAAGTAGGAAGATCGGTAGGAGAAGGAAGGGAAGAATGGGGGGGTAAACAGAAAGGGGAATGAACCACGAGAGACTATGGACTCTGGGTAACAAACTGAGGGCTTTGGGATAGGCTGGTGGGATAGGCTGGTGATGTGTATTAAGGAGGGCATGTATTGCATGGTGCACTGGGTGTTATACGCAAGTAATGAATCATGGAACTTTACATCAAAAACTAGGGATGTACTGCATGGTGACTAACATAATATAATAAAAAAATATTATTAAAAAAATAAGGCACCTCTTAAAAGCACCCCCTCCATGTAAATCTAGCCTTGGTGGTTTCTCTCCTTTCACAATACTTTGTAACTCTGGTGAAAGCGCTTAGCAAATTATTTTTGTGCCTAAATTTAATCCCTTATTTGTTTATTCTTTGAGATGAACCTTGACTTAGTCATTTCCCTAAAGCTATGAGCACAATGGGTAGGTTGTTGAAATAATTTGAGTAATTGTTGCAAATAGAAGTCCAAATGAATTTATAGTTTTGATGACAGCCTCCCCCAAAACCAACAAACCTAAAACAAACGAAAACCAACCAGAGTCCCACAATTTCTCATTCCTTTTTCTTTTTTTTAAGATTTTATTTATTTATTTATTTGACAAAGAGAGAGACAGCCAGTGAGAGAAGGAACACAAGCATGGGGAGCAGGAGAGGAAGAAGCAGGCTCCCAGCGGGGGAGCCTGATGTGGGGATCGATCCCAGAACACCAGGATCACGCCCTGAGCTGAAGGCAGACACTTAATGACTGAGCCACCCAGGCGCCCCTCTCATTCCTTTTTCACCTTCTGCATCAAGATTGGAATAGGACCAAATATCTGAACTAATGGAGAGTGACATGGGAAGTTTTGTCCTATAAATGTAATTCTGCTGGCCTCTACAAAATATGTTATTTTGGATCCAAATCCTATTTCCATCCTTCCAGCAAGTTCATAGGCAAGATTAGTAATAAATACAAAATATAAATCTGACATTCCCCTTAATATTTTTGAAGTCTTTATTAACATAAAATATACTAGATTGGAAAAATAATTATGGTATAATTGCACATTGGCAAAGTTTTATGTGAGAGGTCAGGTGTAATAAAGAAGCTTTTCTATAACATTTTGGTGATTGGGTAAATGGAGTACAGGTAATTAGAAAATATTTTTCTGCATTTTTCATTCATTTATCTACAAATATTTGTGGAAATATGAAAATGTGCCAGGAACTGCAGAGAGAAAATACCCATTCTGAGCAAACTAAAGTCCTACTATATGGACCATCCATCACACTATGCTTCAGCTCTTCTTCCAAGAGCCTTTTGGAGGAACTGATACTCTACCTACCTACTTCTCTCTTTTTTTTTCTCTAATAGAAACTTTATTCAACATTTTAACATATTGTAAAGCACTCCAATCTTAATACACCCCCCCACACACACACCCCCTCCCATATCTTTCTCCAGCTACTCTTGTTGCACCTCACAGCTATCTTCCCCCAAACACTTGTTTATTTCACTGTCACAGGTTTCTCACCTCCAACTTATCCCTCATTCCATTCCCGGCTTTACTTATACCCATGTGGTTCCAACAAAGCAGATCATACCAAAGCCTTTAAAAGTTCTCCATTAGTCCAAATCCAGGCGAATAGCAAATCCTCATTGTACTTGACTTCTCAGCTGAATTTAACACCTCTGACCACTTCCTCCTTGAAAAACTCTCCTTGTTTCTTTTCCTCCTCACCCTCCCAAGGTTCTTCAAGATAATATTGCAAGCTTGTCCTTTTTTACATGATATTAAAATACTGGGGACCTTAAAGCTCAGTCTTACACCTTTTTTTGCATTTATCATATTTTCAGTCTTGACAATCTCACGTCATTTTAAATTACTCTTTATATAAGATGATTTTTGATATTCATTAAACTGCACATATTTAAGTTGTACAATTTGATAAGGTTTGACCTATGCACACACCTATGAAACCATCAACAGAATCAACAGGTCCACCACTACCAAAACTTTCTAACGCTGCCTTTTAATCCCTTCCTGTGGCATCTCTACTGCCTCCTGGCAACCACTGCTCTGCTTTTCGTCACTATAGATTTGATTGGAAATTTTGAGTATTATATAAATGAAAGCACAGAGCATGGATAATTCTTTTTGTTCAGCTTACTTGTTTCCATGTTGCTGTATGTCATTACTTTTTTTTTTTCAAGCAAGAGTGTGAGGTGGGGGGAGGGTCAGAGGTGGAAGGAGAGAGAATCTTAAGCAGGCTCTGTGCCCAGTCCAAAGCTGGAGATGGAGCTCAATCTCACCACCCTGATATCATGACCTAAGCCAAAATCAAGAGTCTGATGCTTACTGAGCCACCCAGGTGCCCCACATGTCATTACTTTTTATCCTGAGCAGTTTTCTACTGTGTGAATATACTGCAACTGGCTTACCCATCATCTTGAGGATGGACAACTTAGGTGGTTTCCAAGTTCTGGCTATTGCAAATGAAGCTGCTATAAACATTTTTCATAGTTTTTGTATGAACATAAGCTTTGTTTGCTGTTGGGTAAATATCTACAAGAAGAATGGCTGGATCGTATGCTACATATATGTTCAACTCTTTACTTATTTTAAATTTTTCAAGCCTAAGGGGAGACATTCTCCTTTTCTTTTTTCCCATTTCTTCTGGATAAGTAGAATATTTTTTATGATTCCATTTTATCCTTTTTGTTGACTTATAAGCTCAAACTTTAAAAAAATTTGGTAGTTGCTTTAAGGTGGAGAGTATTTATCTTTAGTGGTTTCCCTTCAAATTCAATCATGCCTGTCTTGCATATAAAACAATAATACAGTACACTTTCATTTCTGTCTTTCCAGTTCTCTATGCTAATGTCAGTCAATTCACTTTACTCATACATATGTTATTAACCCCAAACTTCTAAAAAAAAGTGTATCTATTAGAAATACTAAGTATTAAGAAAAAAAATCTTACACATATATCCATGTAGGTGGCATCTCTGATGCTTTTCATTCCATTATGTAGATCTATTTTCCATCTGTTATCATTTTTCTTGTGCCTGAAAACTTCCTTAATTTTTTCATATAGTACAGTTCTGCTGGTGATAAATTCTTTCAGTTTTTGTATATATGATAAAGTCTTTATTTTGCCTTCTTACTTTGGAAGACATTTCTGGTGTTTATAGAATTCTACATTTATAAGTTTATTTTCTTCTAGTATTTTAAAGATTTTGCTCCATTGTTTTCTTGCTTTTATCGTTTCCAATGAAAAATTCGTTTTAATTTATTTGTTCCTCTATATGTTGTGTCTTTTTTTCTCTGTCTGCTTTTAAGGTTTTTCTCTTTCTATTACTTCTTTTGAGCGTTTTGCTTATGATGCCTCAGGGGTAATATTCTTCATCTTTTTTGTGTTCCAAGTTTTTTGTGTTTCTTGGATCAGTGAGTTATAATTTTCATCAGATTTGGAAAAATTCTGACCACTATTTCTTTAATTTTTTTCTCTATCCTTTCATTTAAGGGCACCAATTACACATATATTATGCCTGAACATGTTCGATAGATTGCTGATCCTCTTTTCATTTATCTTAATTCTCTTTTCTGTCTGTGTTTCATTTTGAAATATCCTAAACTATGTTTTCAAGTTTAATAATCTCTTATTCTGCCATGTCTAATTGGGCCTTAATCCTATCAAATGTATTTTCCATCTTACACACTATTGTCACATCTGAAAATATAATGTAGACCTTTAAAAAATATCCTATGTTTCTATTTAACTTTTGAACAGATAGAATGCATAATAATTGTTTTAATGTTCTTGCCTCCTAATTATAACATCTATTCCAGTTTTGAATCAATTTTGATCAGCCGAGTTTTTTCTCTCAATTGTGGGTAACATTTTCTTGTTTCTTTGCATGTCTGGTAATCTTTGACCACATAACAGAATTTATGAATTTTATCTTTTGGGCACTAGATACTGCATCCTGATAAACAGATATTGAGCACCATTCTGGGATGCAAGCAAATTACTTGGAAATAGGTTGATAGTTTTGGTTATTGATTTTAGGATTTGTTAGGCAGGGCCCAAGCTTGGGGCCTAATTAGCCTGGGGCTAATTATTTTTCATTACTGATCCAAGAGTTTTGTGAGTTCCCTACATAATGCTTTATGAAAAATGAAGTGTTCTCCAGACTTGCTGGCTGAAACAGTATTTTTAGCCTTGTGTGAACTCTCGGTGCAGATCTCTACTCTCTAGTACTCTATTGTGTGAAGTCTGTTTATGTTGACCTCCCTAGAGTTTTGGCTCTATGACCCCAACTCAGAAAGTCTCCTGGGGCCTTATCTCAGTTCCCTCCAGAAGATCCCTCAAGATAGTAAACAGAATGCAGTGCCTGGACGGCTCAGCAGGTTAAGTGTCTGACTCTTGTTCTCAGCTCAGGTCTTGATCTCAGGGTTGTGGGTTCAAGCCCCTGGGTAAAACCTACTTAAAAAAAATGCAGATACAATCATAGATCCCACATTGTTTTACTTCCTGTCTCTCAAATACCTCTGTCTTTTGGTAACTGATATCCAGCATCTTGAAAACCATTGTTTCACTTACCTGGCCTGTTTCATTTGTTTTAGATTACAGCATATTCTAGTGTTCTTACTCCTAACCTGCCTGGAAGTGGAAATTGTCTATCTACATAGACAGACAATGAGTCTATCTATTACTAATAGATAGACAATTACTATAATTCCTAAATATTTATCTACAAAGAAATTGTCTATCTACAAAGTATAATTCCTAAAATATAAGTATCCAACCAGGTTATATCTTTCTCACTAATCACGAATTGTAATCATTTTTCACGTGAATTTTTGTTTATTGTATGTTTTATTAAAATGTGAGATTCCTGAGAACAGGGGCTTTGTTGATTCTGTTTCTCACATTGTCAGAAATATAGTAGGTATTTTATCAATATTTGTTGATTACATATGTAAATTGGATTTTTTTTTTCTCTTTGTCATACATTGGCATCAGTTGGTAAAGCTACATTGGCATGTCATAATCACCCAAAGTACATAGTTTACATTAGGGTCACTCTTGGTGGTGTACATCATATGGGTTTGGACAAATGTATAATGACATGTATCTGCTTATATAGTATCATACAGAGTAGTTTCACTACCCTAAAAATCTCTGCACTCCACCTGTTCATCCTTCCCTCCCTCACAGACTGTGGCAACCACTGTTCTTTCTACTGTGTCCATAATTTTGCCTTTTGCAGAATATTATATACGTAGAATCTTACAGTATGTAGCCATTTCAGGTTGACTTCTTTCACTAGTGTTATGCATTTAAATTTCCTCCATGTGTTTCACAGCTTGATAGTCTATTTCTTTTTAGTGCTGAATAATATTCCATTGTCTGGATGTACTACAGTTTGTTTATCCATTCTTCTACTGAAGGACATTTTGGTTACATCTGAGTTTTGGCACTTGTGAAGCTATAAACATCCATGTGCAGGTTCTTGTGTGGATGTAAGTTTTCAACTCCTCTGGGTAAATACCAAGAAACATAATTGCTAGATCATATGGTAAGGATATGTTTTGCTTTGTAGGAATCTGTCAAACTGTCTTCCAAAGTAGCTCTACCATTTTACATTTCCACCAGCAATGAACAAATGTTTCTGTTTCTCCCCATCCTTGTCAGCATTTGGTGTTGTCAGTGTTCTAGATTTGGCCATTCTAAAAGTGTGTAGTGGTATCTCATGGTTGTTTTAATTTGCATTTCCTGATGACATATGATGTATAGCATCCTTTCATGTGATTATTTGCCACAGATGTCTTCTTTTGTGAGGTGCTTGTTCAGGTCTTTAGCCCATTTTTAATCAAGTTGTTGGTTTTATTATTAAGTTTTAGGAGTTCTTGGTACCGTTTGGAAAATGCATCTTTATAAGACATATTTTTGCCATTATTTTCTCCCAGTCTGTGGCTTGTCTTCTTATTCTTTTGACATTGCCTTTTACAGAGCAGAGGGGATTTTTGGTTTGTTTGTTTGTTTGTTTGGGGTTTGCTTTCTTTCTTTCTTTCTTTCTTTCTTTCTTTCTTTCTTTCTTTCTTTCTTTCTTTTTCTTTCTTTTTTTTTCCTGCTTTGCTTCTGCTTATGGTGGTTGAGATCTGCCCTGAAATCCCTGGTTACGTCCCAGCCTTGGGCCCTTATTTGGATCTGTGGTGGTTTCAATAAAGAGGTAAACACTTTCGGACACTCTTATCACAAAGAGACAGTGTTTATATCCCTTCCCCTTAAATCTGGGTACACTTGTGACCCACTGTGACAATAGAATTCAGTGAAAACGGTGCTGCATGACTCTTGAAGCTTCTCCATTGTTCTCTGGGACACTCATTGTTGGGATGTTGGGCTGCCAAGTAAGGAGTCTGAATATCTCAAAGTCAACATGCTGTGAGGGCATCCAGACCAAACAGCCACAAGAAAGTGTTCCAATGGACAGCCTCAGCTAATGTTCTAGCTGAAACCAGCATCACCCATATGATATGTGAGTGAAAACACCACAGAATATTCTCACACCCAGCCATCTAGTTACCCACTAGAATTGGGCTTCCAAGGTGGGTCCCCTCACATCATGAAGCATGATGAGCCATCTTGCTGGGCCTTGTTTGAATTCCTTACACACAATATCCATGATCATAATAAAATGGCTATTTTAAGCAATTAATTTTAGGAGTAATCTGTTTTACCTGAAGTAACTGACATACATCCTTAGTCTTTTCCCTGAGAGTGGGAACCAGACTGATACTCTCATGCAATAGCTGGGATTCTGCCATTTGCAGGACTATCTTTGCTTAATCCCTACCTGTCTAGTTGACTTCCAAATATCAACCCTTGTCAGGGTTTCCTAGGTTGGAATTCTCCAAAGTAAATGAATTTATCCATATCAGAACATAATAACCCAGGTAATTCTCTCAATAATTATAGAATGAACAAATCATGTCTATGTTGACATTTCAATTTTTTACCTAATAATTTGTGGTTTAACTGTGTCATGAACTTATTTTCTGAGGATTGCTCTGACTGTGATCTATAGATGTGAGTTTAAAAAGCAGCACAGTATGGGCCTTCGTCTGTGAAAAAGTACTGATGATCCTTTGATGACAATAACTATTGTCCAATGAACAACTCGAACTGTCGGGCTCACAGTTCTGGCAAAATCCCCAGATCAAAGAGAGTCATTCTGCCCTTCATGGCTACATGCCAGGTTGTTCTGCTGAGTGATTCTCTAGCTACCTATGGATGGGCCAGATTTCTGGTGTATCAAGGGAAAACTTGAAAGGATTTCTTTTAGTCTTGCTTCTTGGGGTTAGTTCCATTTCGTGTTCAATATGCAACAGATATTTAGGGCTGTCCAAATGTAATTTGTGTTCAAGAGAGCTGCATTGTAATAAACATCTTTTTAGTGCTGAAAATCTAACTATTAGTCCAATCCTTTTATTTGTTCCTCAGAGAAATAGTATACAAAGAAAATATAAAAAGATAGATATGGTATCATGAATGGGTCCAGGTCTGGGAGTTACCTGGTGTAGTCAGTTCTTCTAAATAGTAGAGCACTACTTTTTAAAAGCTTGAGTGTATCTAGAGTGAGTTAAGGACTCTAAGAATACTAAAAGAGTGCTTTAGACAAATTACATTCTCCCCCTATCAATTGCCCAAGATTACACTCCAAGAAGGTTAAAGATCCAGGATGTCAACCCAGTTGTCTGAATTGTAAAATTACTTTTAAGAAACATTTTCCTTATATCAGGTTGTATCTTTTGAATTGGGTTATATAACTAATTCACCCTGTGAAATATTAAAATTCCAAATGGATTCTTGATAAGCAAAATAGTTGATACAAACAATTTAAGAGTCAACATGATAGCTATTGTTATAACATAAAAAGTAAGTAAAAGCTCAAGAACTTCTGAAGTCTAGGAAGATCTGAGGATCAGAATTAACATCAGAATTCTCTCAGTGATTATAAAATGAGCAAATCCATGTAAAAGATCCATGTGGAATATCAGTTTAAAAATCAGTCTTATTAAAATTTTGAGTATAGTTCCTGTGTTTCTTAAACTTCAGGATCTGTGAACCACAGGAGGGAGAAACAGATAGAAGTCTGAACATGAAAACATTTAGGAAAATATTTTGAATTTCAGAACCAAAAGAAATGTTCTGAATTAAGCTGTAGGCATACTGAATACAGATACCTGATTCCTGTCATTGAGAAATGAGTACCAGAATCATAGCACTTTCCAAAACTCAGGACATATTACTCTAACTTTTGTGAGAGCCAGACCAAAATTGAGGACACAGTGAATATTATCTTTCCTTGGAGATCTTTACCAAAGTAAAACTGCAAATGTTTATCAATATCTGGAAAAAATTATTTGTTAATGTGCTGTGTAGTAATTACTGTTTGAATCAGCGGATCAAAAATGGGATTCCATTTCAGATCTCTAGAAACTGTATTTGGAATACACTGTCACTTTTTTTTCAGTGTACAAAAAGAATTTGCTATTTTTACCTGCTTTAAGGTGACATCAGTCTGGAATCATCTGACCTCTTGTGTTATATTTTACTTTTATGTCATGAAAGTTATAAAGAGAATTTACTGTCTTTTATTATTAAAACTTCAGTTCGGGTTCTGGCCATTGTGTTTCCTAATTATGCTCCGAGGAAGGCTTCTTATCAAGGTAGTTCACTTATGAATAATGTTCTTTGTGTGGCTTCTGTGGTGGACAAGTTAGATTGCTTCTGACATCAGCCAGCAGTAAATTAGCTTCCAATTTGGCTGTGTTCTAGAAGACTGAAAGATTTACTTTGTCAACATCCTTGCATTTGGATGAAAATAACTTCCTTTAGGTTTGATTTGCTTTTTACCTGAGGCGCAGGACACTTTCTAGAATTCTTAATCCTCTTATAGTTGCCATTTAAGGAGACAGACTCTATTTTCTATACCTCAGGTTGTGAAATTTGTTTTGTTTTGTGTGTTTTTAAAAGTCTATTTAAACAGATACTGGTTAATCATGGTCGTTTAACAGTGAGTTACACTTGGCGAGGGAGTCTGAGCATGACCAGGTACTCAAGAATTCCACAGAAGTAAATTCTTCTAGAGAATGTGAAATGATTAAATCAAAAGCATTAGATTCTAAGTAGATACTAAAAGTTGAGGATAAACAATTTGGTGGTAGAAAGAAGAATAATCATTTCCCTATGGATACTATCAGTCAGAAGAAATAATTTTGATGAACTGTGATTTCTGCTAGGATGTAACTTACTAGGAGATTTTCACGGCATAACTACAATTTTTTAACAGCATACATGTTAGGATTAAAGTTCCCTACTGTGGCATATGGGAATCTTAGGTCTTATTTTAAATATAGCTTCTTAACTTCCTACAGATTAACTAAAAAAAAAAAAGTTTATATGAAAGTACATCAGTTATGGAGGATGAGTTTATTAAGGTAGGACAATCATTCAGAAGTATTGCTACCAGTAGAACTTTTTGATTTTTAATAGATTAGTTCTTTGTAATCAGTTGGAAACTTACTAGTATGAAATGTTATGATAAATTTGTTTCTGTGCCTTTTATTAAGAAGATCATGGTAAGCATTGGTAATGAGTCCAGAAGAATCTTAGCTGAAGTAAGTAGACAACAGCAACAGCAGCAATGGAAACCTCAACTCATGTTAAATAACACTGAAATTGTGTTGACTTTGTTTTGAAGTACATCCCTTCCATTTCATGCATTTGTGTTCTTCAACAGTTAGTTTGTACTTGAATTTCTCAGAACTTCTCTTTGGTTGCAAATTCAGCACATGGTTGTTAAGTGGAACACACCGGTTCAAGGTAAAAAACAAAGTTATCTATGTGTTTCCCAAAGAATGTCTTAAAAGCCATAACATATACATGGAAAAAAAAATAATGAATTCAAATACATTAGAGTAGAAAACATGTTCCCTCAGTGTAAAAGATGGCATTCTGCCAAACTGGATGATTTGTTTTCATTAATGCAGCAGCTAAACAATCTGTCTCTGTGGATTTCCACTCTTGTTTTTGTGTGTGTTCTGTCACCATCAACACTAGCTCCCAGCACAGAGTTAAGAGTTCATTGCTGGGCAGTGCAAGCCAAGCAGCAAGCTGGAGGAGACCCAGCTTTAACAAGAAGGAATGTAGCTTCATTCCAGAGAGCTGAACCATGTGGAAACTGCAGCAACCGTTGCAAAAGAAGGACTTCAGTTGGAGATAAAGTCGACATAATAGTGGGGATCCAGGGAAGTCTCGATCTGGAAAAGCATATCGGGATACGGCTCCCAGAATGCGGTGTAGACTTAAAGGGACTTTGGGAAGTAGGCCAGATGGGCAAAGGATCCATTAGTGGATGGGAGACTAGGGAGAATGGGGACAGTGCTCAACAGTTGAGAAATGAGCCAGCAAGTTATAGTCAATGAGGGGTGTCCGGGGATGTCCGGCCTGTTTCTTACCTGCACTTCACTGAGCAAAATTTGTTCATTCTTGGGCAAATAATGAGTAAAAGACAGATGGATCAAGAAGCTCTGGGTCTTCAAAGTACTTGGAATAAAGGGCACGAGAGGAAATACAAAGGGAAGGGAGGGAAGTTTAGCCCAATGATATAATAATAATAAGAAGAAGAAGAAACGCTTTTTAAAAATTATCTGTGTTAGACAGTGATCTAAGCCATTTACACTACACATCTCATGTAATCTCTATTTCTTTAGAAAGTCTATCCTCCCGAGTTTAGGATTGAATAAACCAAAACTCTGAGAAGCTAAGCTTGATCACACAGCTAAGTAGCAAGGTCAAAGATTGAATCCAGACTTTCTGACTGCTTGTTGTTGCCGAGCACCTGTGGATTGAGCAGAGGATATAAGCTACTTTTAAACTCTGTATTTTGGAAGACCGGCAAAACTGACGAATGGCCCTTGACCTGTTGTTGTTGGTAGACAGAACGGAGAAAAGGAGGGAGTTGGAAAGGGCTATGGTTGGTGCAGTGGGAGCATGAGAGTCATAAACAGAATCTGAGAGGGAGAAGCATGGGCCAAATTTAAAGTCCAGCCAGTCTCTCAGAACTAAGGAAACTGTGGATGACTGAGCTGTGGGGATATGGTAAGGGTTACATCATTTTTTATTTTGAGGAATGAGTCAAAGTAATAGCATTTGAAGTTGCAAGATCAAACTAATGAAGCATTACAATGGGCAAGACCTGAATCCAGCCCAAGAAACAGGCCAGTTATCTTAGTAGTGATGGAGCAGACTGGCAGGAATGGGAATCTGAGTTTTCACTGGGTGCTCAGAAACTGTGGAGAGACAAAGAAGCTTAGGTAAGGTTTGAATAGGGGCAGATAGAGGCTGACAAGTATATTTCTATAATAACCACTCTAAAAATTTGATACCTATAACCAGATAAATGATGACCTCACAAAGTTGCTGTGAACATAAAATGAGATAATGTAGTTAAGTTCCTTGATAGTGCCTGGAGTGTAGTGTGTATCTAATAATAGTAGTTCTCTGATCCAGAAGTCAGTACACTATTTAGTGATAGATTCAAAGCTTATTAGAATCATGGTTTTGTCTTCTAAAATATATTGCCTTATTTGAAATTATTTCACAGATTCATGTCAAGAAGATAATAATAAACAGGAGGGCAGAAATTATGTATCATTTATGTAGTTATATGTTGCACTACACCTATCTTTTATTTTATATATAATTCACAAATAGAAAACGGTGTTTGTTTGCCCTACCTTCACACACACACACACACACACACACACACACACTCACATTTCTTGTTTGGATCAAAATATCAATTCTATCTGAGACATTCCCAAGCTTTATTTTAGAGTTTAAAACGCAACATGTTCAAAACCTTTAAAAAGCATGCTTTCATTTCAATTTGGCTTTTGTCAAAAGTGTAATCTGATTTCCACAAATACAGCCAGAAAGGTGCAATGTAGATAATCATACACTTAATTTAAAAAAGACTCCATCATGTTTTGGAGAAATCTTTTAGAACTAAGAATTATTGAGTCCTTACTCGGTTTTTGTCTCTCTTCTAAGAGTACAGGAGTAATAATAGTATAGAATCATTGATTAAGATGTAGATAAGAAATTCTACCCAAATTGGACTATTATTTACCCTTAGGTTGTCTATCATAATAGAAGGAAATGATTTTGTTGTTTATTATCATAATACAGATACTATTTCCTCAAACAGCATAAAACTTTTCTAACACAGACTTGAGCAGAGGGTAAAATTGCAACTACAATAAAGTTCTGCATTTGATTGAACATTTTAAAATGTGGCCAACATTAATATCATTATAAATCTTTTGCTGAACATAGACACATTCAATTCTTGAAGCTGGATTTTTTATATAAAATATAAATATTTTTATACTCTAGAAAAGTTCTGGTTTCTTAAGAGCTGTCTATTTTCTGATTTTCTTTTTCTTCCAGGTTAACTCTGATATCCTCAAAATTTCAGGGAAGGCCTTGACTGTCATTGCTTTTCTTACTACTTGCATTCCTTTGGGGAACTCTTCCAGGTTCATGCTTTCATTACCTATTGAATATAGCTGACTCCCAATTTTACCTAGCTTGGGCCAGTTTCTCACTCTGATTATAGTGCCATATGTCCAATAGGCTGCTTTATGGCCTCCCTAGTGGAATATATCACCACCAACTCTTCACACCCACTGTATAGAGTTCCCTCATCACTAGCATAGACAGTGCCAGTAGAGCTGATCTCATTTTCTAAATCTCCATAGTGAATGTCCTCACACAAGCTAACATCGTCTCAATCTGAACTACTCCGATAGACACTAAAAAATTTTTACTGTATCTAGCACATAACTCTTAGAATGGTTTGTTTCATTCTTATTTCTTTATGTTATTGAATTGCCACCCTATGGTTGTTATAATGGATAACTTCCATGTAGTTTATTCACTGTTCTTAATACATAGATGGTCATCCCATGTGTTCCCATTGCACTTGAACTCCCTCTGTGTTCATGCTTACCAAGTTATCATAATTGCTAGTTGTGGTAGGTAGAATAATGCCCTTTCCCCAAGTAACCGTGCCCTAATTGCCAAAATCTATGAATGTGTTACTTTACACGTCAAAAGGGATTTTGTGGAAGTAAGTTAAGGATCTTAAGATGGGAAGGCTATCCTCGATTATTCAGGTGGCTTCCATGTAATCACAAGTGTCCTTACAAGAGGAAGACAATAGCGTGAGAGAAAGAGATTTGACAATGGAAATGGGGGGTGGGGAAAGAGAGGGAGAGAGAAAGATTTGAAATACTACGCCGTTGGTCTTGCAGATGGCAGAAAGGGCTCTGAGTCAGGAGTGTAGGCACACTGTAGAAGCAGGAAAAGGCACAGTATGGGTTCTCCTCCTCTGCAACCCCTAAAAGAAACAACGTTTTGTAAACATCTTGATTTGGGACCATTTTGGATTTTTGAGCTCTGTAAGATTTTTGAGACTGTAAGATTTAGGTTGTTGTAAGCTGTTAAATTTGTAGTAATCCATTATAGCAGCTATAGACAACTAATACATTTATCATTGGTCTTTTCCTCTCACTAAACTGTAGGCTTCATGAAAGCACGCCATGTGGATCTTGTTTATTATTATACCCACAACCCCCAGAAAGAAGCTAACATGCTAAAGCACAGAATAAATGTGATGGATAAATAAATGTTTAATATTCCAAATGTGAATTAATAATCCCTATGCCTGTTATGTTATTTTTATTATGTCTTCTTGCCCATAAAATTCCAATACCTCTCTCAATGTCTAGGTCAAAAATGTACCTCCTCTAGTGAGGTTTACCAGACAAGTCATTTTTCAAATTCAATTATTTTTCAGCCTTAAAGCTCTTATTTTCACTTGCCCTTATTATCTTTCATTTGTTTATTTACAGAGTACATTTCTCCTAGTTGTTTCCTGTACTATATTTACGTCTTCATGTACATTATAATTTTTTTTCAAATTCCATTTTATCTGCTTTTTTAAATCACCTTGTATGCTTTTAGTGGTAACTCACCTCCCCAATAAGTGTTTTGGTTTGTTTTTAAGGAATTGTTGAAGAAATGTTGAGTTTCATTTTTGCTGTTCTATCTTCATTGTTTTGACAGAGTCTGCCCCATTTCTTTCAGTGTGGCTCTTATATCTTGCTCCAGGTTCATGACATCATCTAGGGCATTTTCTTCTGCTTTTGTTCAGTAAATTTTAGAGGGTGGATATACAAATTGCCAGATTTCATTTAAAAATATTTTAACAGCCACATTAGTGAAGTGACAGATTTTTGGTAAATTTTTTTGTTAAAATATTTGGTGGTTTTTAAGTATATCAAATTTCCTTTACTATTCTGCTGAAACTAGAATTATTTTAGTGTAACTTTAATAATTACTACAGTTCATAAAACACTGGGGGGGGAGATATCAGGTAACTAGCCAAGCATAAAGCACTGACTTGGCTATAAATATCAAAGGTGAATTAGTCATAAATCACTGGATTTAGAACATAAAATAGCCTTGTCCATGAAGTATACATAAACTACTACATTCTTGTATTACACATACATCATAGCAGTGCAGTAGCAAGCTAAGTTTAGAAAAGCTGGCCAGCTTTTCTTCCTCCAGTCATCAAGAACCAAAAATCTGTCTTTATTGCTTCAAACACTCATCAGGAAAGAATAACATCCTAAGTACAGATTCAGCTTTAAGATGATTGTATGAAGGAAACTACATATATGTAGTCTCCATTACAGAGTGTCTTCTAGTAGATGATGGATATAGAAGTCCCCATTTGTGCTGTACACTGATTATAATATCATCTTTATCCAATAACCTGAGAAATCAACTGCTTTTTTTTAAAACAAAAGGTAGAAAAAAAACCTTGAAATTACTCAGGTTGCAGTTAAGAGTTCTATTTTTATTAGAGCCTTGCAATAGGTCCAGGAGGATATTTGTGAATTTACAGAATATAATTTTGTTATGTGTGGACAAACTCCAGTTAAAAAATTAGAAACCATTGTATAAAACCATGAATAAAAAACAAAAAGCCAGATAGGATTTGCTGTCAGAAATTAAATTCTATACCAAAGAGTGTGAGTTTGCAACTGTCTATAAATACACTAGTTGCCAAATACCAGACAGAATGAACAACTTGTTAAATATTGCTTAACTGCAAAAATGTTTATACATTGTCCACCAAAAATATCTGGTGCAATTAGTATATTTATTAAAGTTCTAAAGCTGCAAACCTAATGATTAGATGTTCTTCAGAAACAAATACGAATCAAATACTTGTTGTTTTCTTTTCCTTTTTAAAAAAAAAAGCTTTATTTATTTATTTGAGAGAGAGAGCACACACAGAGAGGGAGAAGCAGGTTCCTCACTAAGTAGGGAGCTCAATGTGGGGCTCAATCCCAGGACCTTCCCGGAACCCCGAGATCATGACCTGAGCCGAAGACAGACTCTTAACCGACTGAGTCACCCAGGTGTCCCAAATACTAGTTGTTTTCTAACCATGTAAATGAACTAAGGCTGATATCTGTGTCATAGGACAATCTGAAAACTTAGAGCATGAAATCCAAACATGTGTTTGTTTGTTTGTTTGTTTGTTTGTTCATTAAAAGGGCATGAGTAGGTTTGTTTGTTTGTTCATTAAAAGGGCATGAGTAGAGTTGAGGATGGGGGGATGTGAGACTCTCATTTCACATTAACATTCCTTTGGGTCTAGCCAGTCAGAAAAACTTTGAGTCAGAGAAAAAGGGGAAGGAAAAAAAGGAAAGTTTGGGAGATCCACACAGAGGCTCATAAATGAGCATGTATTCTGTATGGTGCACACTTGTATCCATTGCTTACTATCCAAAATGACTGAATTGAAAGAAAATACACATACCTCTTATCCTTTTCTTCCCTTTAAGCTCAGCTTTAATGATATGTATTCTCTTTATATGCAATTAAACAAATAAAAGGATAAGGAAAAAATACATATGTAGGCTCTCATTTAAAAATAAGATGGACTTAATTTAGTTTGATACCATTATATTTCATCTCTAATATGGCTTCAGGCTTGACCAAGAAAGTTATTACTTTGTTAAGAAAATTAGAATATCTTAAGTAGATCATTTGTGCCTTGGGATCTAGTGCTTAGGATAACCACTCCTTAGATAGATTCTAGAATCATCTTGACTTTCTACCTCATTAATTGCTATTACCAACACAAAGTTGGGAGTACTGGGAGCTATATTTTCTGGATGAAAGATAATCAGGTTTATATAACTTTATTAGAGTTGTTCTTTAGTGTCATACAGTGGTTTTTAGATATGAATCCACATTGCCATAAAGAAAAGATAGAACATGAATTTTTGCCTTCTAGCATTAAAGTGGTCCAATGATAAATAGAAAAAGAATATTCACATCATTTCAAGCTATTTTATTTAAATGTCTAAATATTTTCACTAAATTTTCCTTAACTTAAAAGAACTGAACATTCAGTCTGCTTTTTTGCCATTATTATTTGTCACAAATATCTTCATCTTCCAATATCAACATATCAATATATGACTGAAGAATATATTACAGCTGCCTTTGGCTCAGATTATCTCATTGCCATTTTAAAAGTAAAGTATTTCATATAATACCTGCTCAGAAATCTCAGCATCCACATATGCCAGCTGACCTTCTTTTAAAGTGACTATCCCCATATATTGTGTAAAGGCCAATAAATAAAATCAATCTTATTTTACCTGTGTTATAATTAAATCTCTCTTTTTGAAGTTGGAACAACAAATGTGAGAATGGACTTTACTTATTCACCATTGAGCAGTTAAGGTATTTTTCAATCTTTTTTTATGATTTTCAATTTTCTTTATATGACAGTACATATTTCCATCAAAGGAAAGAAAAAAAGAAAATCAAGCAATTGAACAGAAAATAAATTCTTTAAATTCTAAAAGCTGTAATAAGAAATTTCTTAAACTAAAAGATGTCTTGAAACAAATTACTGAAAGAGCTCACTATATTTCCTAGAAAGACCAACACAATGGTTGCACTAAGCAGCCTATGAAATGTCTCCCATGATCCCCATTTTAGTGAATTAGCTTCAGACAGTCAAAATGATGTGCAAAATGCTGACACAAGGACTAATGCTGAAGGTTCACAATTTATTGTATAAAAATGTACTGCTCTGATCTGGCTTTTCTAGAAAGGGTTCTTATCCATTTCCATTCTGTAATACAGAACCTCCAAACAGATGATGATCTCCTGG
Source organism: Ursus maritimus (assembly GCF_017311325.1). Classification (NCBI taxonomy): domain Eukaryota; kingdom Metazoa; phylum Chordata; class Mammalia; order Carnivora; family Ursidae; genus Ursus; species Ursus maritimus. Next base: position 11,421,063 of record NW_024427107.1, read on the forward strand.
GGACCTTAATCCAATTATGTTGATAGTTTTACCTTATACAAGTAGCGTTGAATTTGTCACTCAGTTTTCAAAAGAGGTAAAATATAAAGAAAAACAAGTGAATGCAAATTTTAAAAATTGAGATTGATTTTCCAGCAACAGTGGAAAAATCTCCCGATTTATGCAGAGATTGAGAAGAACACTCTTACCTTACTAGTAGGGAATATTAACCCAAACTGAGACGGTTTACTCCCACCCAACAAATTATGATATTAAGAACTGATAAAATCAAATGGCTTCCAAATAACTTACCAGTGTCCCAACACAAAGCTCAAGGACACTTATAGGTATACGGAAATGTTCAGCATCCAACAAGGTAAAATTACAAGTTTTGTCATTCAATCAAAGATTACCAGGCATGAAGAGAAGCAGGAAAATACAACCCACAATGAAGAGAAAAGTCAGTCAACTGAAACTGATTGAAGATTGACATAGGTGTTAGAATTAGAAGGTAGGGAAATTAAAAGTTATTATAATAATTAATTAATTAGAAACATGGAATATTTTTATAAAGCTTGATATTAAACTTCCAGAGATGGAAACTACAATGTGTGAGATGGAAATACACTGGTTAATATTAAGGTCGAATTAGATAATGCAGAATAAAAAAAAATTAATGAACTTGAAGACATAGAAAAAGATTTCCAAAATGAAGCACAGAGAGAAAAGAGAATTAAGAAAATGAACAGAGCATCAGAGATCTGTGGGATACCTTCAAGCATCTGCATGTATGTGGAACTGGAGACTCCATGGGGAGGGAGGGCAAGAAATTTTGAAGAAACAATGGCCAAAACTTTCCAAATTTGATGAAAACTATAAATTCACCCTTGGAGAAGACTAATGAACCCATAAGCACAAGAAACACGAAGAAAATTCCACCAAGATATATCAGGAAAACAATACTCAAAAGTAATGATAAAAAGATTATCTTACAAGTGAGCAGGAAAAAAGCTGCATTCCATATAGAGGGACAAAGGTAAGAATGAGAGCAGATTTGTTGGACACAATGAAAGTTAAAAATACTGAAAAAACAACATTACAGTATTAAAAGAAAAAGAAAAAAGCCAAAACTTTCAACCTAGAAGTCTATACCCAGCAAAAAAATACCTTTCAAAAATGAAGGTAAAATATGACTTTTCTAGCCATACAAAACTGAAATAATTTATCACTGGAAGACTGGCATTGTAGAAATGTTGAAAGAAGTCAAGAGCAATAAACAAATAGTAGATGGCAATATGGATCAACACAAAGGAATGAAGAGCATTAAAAATGGTAACTGCCTAAGATTATTTTCTTATTATTTAAAACTCTTTAAAAGTTAATTGATTCAACAAGTAATAATAAAGTATGGGTACAATAACATACGTTAAAGTAAAATGTATGACAATAATAGCAAAGAGAGAGAGTGTGTGTGTATATGCAGGGGGAGGGAGGGGAGAGAGAGAATCTCAAGCAGACTCCCCACTGAGCACACAACCTGACACAGGGCTCAATCCCATGACCCTTAGATCATGATCTGAGCCAAAATCAAGAGTCAGATGCTTAACTGACTGAGCCACCAAGCACCTCAGAAATATACTATTTTAAAGTTCTATACTATAAGTGAAATGATGCATTATGAACTTGAAGGGAGACTGTCAAAAAGTTGAAGAGGCCCTTTACGTCTCTGGTTAAGTTAATTCCAAGGTAACATATGGTTTTTGGTGTTATTGTAAATGGGATGGATTCCCTAATTTCTCTTTCTTCGGTCTCATTATTCGTGTACAGAAATGCAACTGATTTCTGAGCATTGATTTTGTATCCCGCCACGTTACTGAATTGCTCTATAACTTCTAATAGTTTGGGAGTGGATTCTTTTGGGTTTTCCATATAGAGTATCATGTCGTCTGCGAAGAGAGACATTTTGACTTCTTCTTTGCCAATTTGAATACCTTTGATCCCTTTTTGTCGTCTGATTGCTGTTGCAAGGACTTCTAGTACTATGTTGAATAATAGTGGCGAGAGTGGGCATCCTTGTCGTGTTCGTGATCTTAAGGGAAAGGCTTCCAGCTTTTCCCCATTGAGAATAATATTTGCAGTAGGCTTTTCATAGATGGCTTTTATGAGATTGAGAAATGTACCTTCTATTCCTACACTCTGAAGGGTTTTAATCAGGAAAGTATGCTGTATTTTGTCAAATGCTTTTTCAGCATCGATTGAGAGGATCATATGGTTCCTGAGTCTTTTCTTGTTGATATGATGTATCACGCTGATTGATTTGCAAATATTGAGCCACGCTTGCATCCCAGGTATGAATCCCACTTGATTGTGATGGATAATCCTTTTAATGAACTGTTGGATTCTATTAGCAAGTATCTTGTTGAGGATTTTGGTGTCCATATTCATTAGGGAAATCGGTCTGTAATTCTCATTTTTGAGGGGGTCTTTGCCTGGTTTGGGGATCAAGGTAATATTGGCCTCATAGAATGAGTTTGGTAGCTTTCCTTCTGTTTCTATTTTTTGAAATAGCTTTAGGAAAATAGGTATTATTTCTTCTTTGAATGTTTGGTAGAATTCCCCAGGAAAACCGTCCAGGCCTGGAGTTTTGTTATTTGGAAGGTTGTTTATCACTGACTCAATTTCTTCATAATTAATTGGCCTGTTTAAGGAATCAATTTCTTCCGGTTTCAATCTTGGTAGTTTATAGGTTTCCAGGAAGGATTCCATCTCTTCCAGATTGCTTAGTTTATTGGCATATAGCTGTTGATAAAAATTTCTAATAATCCTTCCAATTTCAATGGTGTTCGTCGTGACCTCTCCTTTTTCATTCATAATTTTAATAATCTGGGTCCTTTCTCTTTTCTTTTGGATAAGTCTTGCCAGTGGTCTGTCAATTTTATTGATTCTCTCAAAGAACCAGCTTCTAGTCCTGTTGATCTGCTCTACTGTACTTCTGGTTTCTGCTTGATTGATTTCAGCTCTAATTTTGGTCAACTGCTTCCTTGTGCGTGGATTAGGCCTGTCCCTCTGTTGCTGTTCCAGCTTCTTGAGGTGAGAATATAAAAACTGCATTTTAGATTTTTCTATTCTTTTGAGTGAGGCTTGGATGGCTATGTATTTCCCCCTTAGGACTGCCTTTGCAGTATCCCATAGGTTTTGGACTGTTGTATTTTCATTCTCATTGGTCTCCATAAATTGTTTAATTTGATTTTTGATTTCCTGGTTTATCGAGTCATTCCTGAGCAGGATGGTTCTTAGTCTCCAAGTGTTTGAGTTTCTTCCAAATTTTTCCTTGTGGTTGAGTTCCAATTTCAGAGTGTTGTGGTCTGAGAATATGCAGGGGATAATTTCAATCTTTTGGTATCGGCTGAGACCTGTTTTGTGTCCCAGAACATGGTCTATTCTTGAGAATGTTCCATGGGCATTAGAATAGAATGAGTATTCTTTGGTTCTGGGGTGTAGTGTTCTATATGATTTCTCTCATCTATGGAACATAAGAACTAGGATGATCAGTAGGGGAAGAAAGGGATAAAGAAAGGGGGGGTAATCAGAAGGGGGAATGAAACATGAGAGACTATGGACTATGAGAAACAAACTGAGGGCCACAGAGGGGAGGAGGGTGGGGGAATGGGATAGGCCGGTGATGGGTAGTAAGGAGGGCACGTATTGCATGGTGCACTGGGTGTTATACACAACTAATGAATCATCGAGCCTTATATCGGAAACCGGGGATGTACTGTATGGTGACTAACATAATATAATAAAAAATCATTATAAAAAAAAAAAAGTTGAAGAGGCTTATTGTGAATCTGAAAGTAATCACTAAAATAAAAAAGAAAGCCTTGTTACTAATTAGCCAACAAAAGAGTTAAAATAGAGCCTGTGATGGCTAATTTTATGTGTCAATATGGCTAGGTCATGGTTCACAGATATTTGGTTAAATATTGTCCTATAGATCTTCCTTTACTCATAATGGGGTTACATCATGAAAAAACCCATCATTTATTGAAATTATCGTAAGTCAAAATGCATTTAATACCACTAACCCACCCAATATTATAGCTTTGCCTAGTCTACCTTGAATGTGTTCAGAGCACTTACATTAGCCTACATTTGGGCAAAGTTATTCAACACAGTCTATTTCATAATAAAATGTTGAATAACCCATGTAATTTATTGAGTACTGTACTGAAAGTGAAAAACAGAATAATCGTATGGGTACAGAATGGTTGTAAGTATATCAGTTGTTTATTCTTTTAGGTAATCATGTGGCTGACTGGGATATTACATATTTACACATATTAATATGTAAAACATATTCTTATGTATCACTATATCTATATATGTAGTTATACATTTATATGTTATTATATATTATTATATTATCATATATTCCATAATATATAATATGTAGTATATATTATTAATTACATATTAATCTCAAAAGAAAACACGCAAAAAAAGAAGAAATGGGAAACAAAGAATGGATGGGTAAAATAGAAAACAAAGAGCAAAATGATGAATTAACCATACCACTAATCATGGGAATTTAAATTCTCCTATTAAAAGACCGGGTCATTAGATTAAAAAAAAAAAAAAAGTAAGACTTAATGTTTTGCTCCCTACAAGAAACACACTCTAATAATAAAGACACAAATAAGTTAAAAAGTAAAAGCATGGAAAAGATATTAGATGCTAAAATTAATCAAAAGAATACCAGAGTGACTATATTCATCAGACAAAGTGGATATCAGAGCAAAATATGTTAACAAGGATAAAGAAGGTTGTATCACAAAGAAAAAGGTGTCATTTATGTACTGAATAACAGAGATTAAAAATATAGACACAAAAGCTAATAGAAATGTAAGGAGAAACAGATAAACTCACAGTTAGGAAAAATTGGTAAATTCACAGTTGTAGCAGAAATATCTCTGGAAATTTCCCAAATAATGGACTCAAGATAACAGTTCCACACTATACATGCATTAAAGGCAAAAACTAAAATTTATATGAAAAGTATTCTGAATTGAATGAAAATAAAAACACAGGATATATTTAAAGGAATATTTTGGGGAAGATTTATCATAGTAATTGCCTTAATATTCGAGAAGTAAAAGGTCTGAAAGCATTGACTTAAGCTTCCTTCTACCTTAAGCAACTAGAAAAAGTATATTAAACCTAATAAGTAGAGTAAAGAAATAATAAAAATCATAGCCGCAGTTAATGGAATAGAAAACAGAAAAACAGCAGAGAAAACCAAAGATATCCAAGGCTGCTTACATAAGAATACCTACAAAATTGACAAACTTCTAGCCAGACTGATCAAGGAGACGAGAGAGAGAGAGAGAGAGAGAGAGACAAGACACAAATTATAAACATCAGGAAGGAGATAAGGATCAACTCTACAGTTTTTAGTGATAGTAAAAGGATAACAAGGGAATAATACAAAAAATTCTATACCAACGAATTCAATAACAGATGAAATTGACAAATTCCTTGAGAGACATAAACTACTAAAGTTTACTGAAGAAGAAATGGATACAATGAATAACTTAGGAAATACCTAGGAATAGGTTTATGCAAAGACAGGTGCAAACCCTTTACAATGAAAACAGCACTTTGAGAATCTGCCAGATAGTGATGCTCTTGCAGGGTTGGGTGTGGGTGGCTGGGTGTGAGTTAGGGGTGGGAATGCAGTAAGGATACTGCAGGTTATGGATTCAAGCACTTGAGCCTGGAGATTGGGAGGGAGTAGTCCAACATGGGTGAATGGGAACATCTCCAAATCAGACAGAACATAATATAGGAGCAGTCTCTTTCAAGGAAGAACTGGTGGGGATGAGTTTGAGAGGACATAAAGCAACTTAACCATAAGACAAGCCCACATCAATAGAAAACTCTTTTCTGTAACATGTTTCATGAAAAGTTCAAATGTAGAAATAAATCCACATGTCTGGAATATTTACAATAATATAACTAATATTTTTGAGAGCTTATTCTTTTATTTTGGGGGGGGGCGCAAGTTGGGGGGAGGAGAAGCAGAGAGAGAGGGAGAATCTTAAGCAAGCTCCATGTCTAGTGTGCAGCTCAATGTAGGGCTTGATCTCACAACCCTGAGAGCATGACCTGAGCTGAAACCAAGAGTCAGATGCTTAACTGACTGAGCCACCCAAACTCCCCTTGAGTGCTTATTCTTTACCAGGTACAGTGTTAAGTGTTGTATAGGCCTGGGATTTTATTATTCCTTCTATTTGAAGACAAGAAAACGGAAGTTAAGAGTGTTGATAAATTTTCCTAAATCAGAGAAAGCCTGGATTCTAACCAATCAGACAATGATGAAGGTGACGATGGTAATGGTAACAAAAAAATTAACTTTGAATGTGCCAGCAGTTTGTGTTCGTTATCATATTTAATCTTCACACAACCTTATGAGATAAGGTACTATTTTTATCTTCATTTTACAGATAAGGAAACTGAAATACAGTGCTTAAGAAATTTTCCCACATCACAAATGGTTGTCTACTATTTTCACTCTAGGAAGACTTGAGGAAAGGTGATCCATTTCAACCAGCATTTTGCACTGACTTAAGGGACAGAGTATTTTTATTGTCAAGAGTGATTTAAAATTTTTATGGTTTTGTAGAAATTTTATACAATTTATTTTAAAATAGATTTCCCAGACATAAAAATCAATATGGTGCAATTAAACAGCAAATCTGTTACTCATTTACACAGTCTTAGACTGAGGATTTCCCCTGGAATTTGTGTGAGTAAGACATAGTACCCCATGGGCAGAAGGGCAACCTCATTATTTGGAGTGGCTTTTTTTTATATATAAGAACAAAATAGAAGAGAGAAAACAGTATCATTGGGAACCTACAATATGGGAGGTACTTCACAAATGTCGTTAAGTCCAGTAATAAACTTTCAAGTGGAGTTATTAACCCAATTTGACAAATGAAGAAAGAAAATGAAGTTCAGGCAGATGAACTTTTTTTTTTGAAGATAACTCAAGTAGTAGGTAGAATCAGGATTTGTATTTGGATTTCTCTGACACTGTCTTTAGGTTTGCCCTCACCCCCGTGCTTTCTAAAAGAAGGTTTTGCTGCATAAAGTAGGTTTTCCTTCAAAAGGAATAATCCATTCAGGCTAGTTTAAAAAGAAGTGATGAATTGCTTTAAAAGCAAAGAAAGAAGTGTACGATGGGCACTGAGGACTTTATAATGCTTAACCAATAATGAAGAAAAGCATTTTTAAGATTATATGAACACTGGGACTTTGTCCCAGAAAGCCCTGAGAAATTGGTTTAAACCAATTGAACCTAAACTTTACAAATCAAAGAAAGAAACATGAGTATAGTACCCTTAGTGTTTTATACATTTGCTCTATAACTGAGGTTGTTTGAGATATTTATTTATTCTTGAATAAATGAAATATATTTATATAATATAAAAAGAAAAAATAATAACACTTTATTAATTGCTGAAGGAATATCCTATGTCACGTGGGTGGCTGTGGGATCAGAATCGTGCATGGTTTTTATCCTTAGTTTTGCCATGCCATCCTTGGACACATATCCAAGCTGCTAAAATTTGGAAAAAGCAACCGGTCACCAAGTAGCAGCAAACTGGAAAGACGAGAGTCTGGGAAAAAGTTGTAAGTCCCACACAGACTTGCCAAAGTTTCAGTGATGGAAATAATGCCATGGTCTGGCAGAAAGCCAAGTGCTATTAATCATGATCAAGATAAGAAAATGGAATGCCTTCAGATTTCAGTGTTTTAGAAACAAAATTTACAACACTTCAATTGTTCATTTCTATGTGTCCCACAAACCTTTACCTAAGCAGGAAATTCCATCTATTTAGTTTCACATTCATTGTAAAAGTAGCCGGTTTATTATTCACCTCTTTTAGTTAAAATAGCATAAATATGTCTACTTAATTAGTAATTCAATGGTTTCTTATGAAGGCATTTTACACACATTTCCGATAAAGATAACTTAGACCATAGGCTCAGGATGATAAAGAAAATACAAGAAGTAAGGAAGGAGCCTTATTTATTTTCTGCTTTTGATCCACGTGTCAAATTGTTTCTCTCCTCTGTCAGCTAAACATACAATACAGAATAAAGGGGAAAAATTATAAAATGTTCATTAGCAAAAATACTTTGGAGGATATTAAAAATTAATTACTAATTAAAAAAAATGTGAATTACAGTAAAGAGTTTTACTTTTGACTAGCTTAAGCATGCAAACTAAACATATTCCAAAAATATATTCTGATATATTTAAAAAATGCATACATCTGTATGCTTGTACTCAGTGTTTAAGATAATTCTTTAGATGATATTCTAGGATCAGCATATATAAGCATTAATGTTATCTGTAATAGTGACTTAAATTGTTTTTCCTCTGAGAATTCTTCAAAGAAACTTTAATATATGTATCTTTACTTTTTTCACATTTTATTTCACTGAGTGTTATACTTTCTTGGTGACTTCCAACACTTTATTTTTCTCAAGTTATTCTCTAACTTTAGGAAGGACACAATCCAATCTCTTTTAAAATGGCCTTTGTTATAAAAAATGTCCTCATTTCCTTCTGCAGAAAAGATACACTAAAAATAAACCTAGCTTTCTTGTTGCTTTTGCCATTCTCTTTACCGTCTCTCTTCCTTTCTCCTGGTGATTGGTAGCCACAGAGGCAGATTCCTTTCACCGTCTTTAAAAATTGTTTTCATTCTTTACAGTGCCGGACCTAGAGCTGACAGTATTTCCAATTTAAATATTAAGTATCTGATTTTCAATTTTCAGAATTTTTTTTTGCAAGCCCAGCCACTTCGTTGTATTTGTCGGTCAAAGGATTAAAAAATAAATCAATGAAAATCAACTCAGAATTTTACATTCTTAGCAATAAATTGTAGCAGTTACTATTGAATGCGGCAAATGAGGTAGTTCACTCAGCGCCCATTAAACCACCCTTCTCCCCACCTTCCTCTATGGTAAAAGCTGGAAAATGTAATCCTGAAACACCAGCCTCCTTTGGAGGCACCAGGGATACAAAGTGAATAAAGAAATGGTATCATTGAGAGGGAACTGGAAATTGGCCACTAAAGGCAGCTTGGTGAGTGCCATGATGGGGAAGTGTGAGCACAGAGAGAGCGTCAGGAGCACCCAGGAGTATTTACCATGTACCATACACTGCATGTCCACGATCTCTGGAGGTAAAGTTGATATAAACACAGTAACTTCCTGCCATGGGCCAAATGCAAAGCATGTCAGGACAGCCTGGGTTTTTGCCCTGAGGTGGAAGAAACTTTTCCCATTTACTATATTAATCCTTTTATGGAGGCAGGTGGGGGGGGTAGTTCTAAGATGGCACTGGAACTCATTAAAGAACAAGGACCCAAATTTATCATCTTTCCTCCATATTCAGCACGTTTCCCTTTTTTAAGCCTTCTGCCAACAGATCCTTGGAGTCATGCTGAGTTCACTTCTTTCCCAATGTCTAGGCTGTCACCCAGGCCCACCGGCTCTTCCTTGTTACTGTACTGTAACTTTTTCTCTTCAAATTTCTTTCTTTTTCCTACTGAAGTTGCATTAGCCAAGGATCTTATCACCTCCTTCACAACTGTTACAGTAATTTCCTGTCTGATCTCTTGGATTCTAGTCTCTCCTTCTAGCCCCACTTCTATCCTATGTCATGATTGCTTTCTAAGGATATTCTCAAATACCTTACATGCTGTGTATCGCCTGTGGATTAACGTCCCCTCTTTATCATTCCTCCCGGTTTGCCCTGGAATTTGGCAGTGCCTCCCACTATGAGCTTGGCCATGTGACTTGTTTTAGCAATGGAATAGAGCAGAAGTGAGAGGGTGCCAGCCAGTTCCCAGCCAAAGCCTAGGAGTCATCACACGTGTCCCCCTGAGGTCTTGTGTGTCTGTAATCCGTCATGAGAAATGCATGTCCCAGGTAACCACTGCACCTTCAGGTTGAGCCAGAGATTGATGACAGGTGGAGCACACCTGAGCCTGAACTGGAAGCCCGGAGTCCAGCCTGACCCAGCCAACCCCAATCAAGGCTGACCAGCAGCCTCGTGAGCATGAAAGTCAAGGTTTGTTTTTGCAAGGCCCTGAGATTTTGAGCTTGTTCACTACAGAAAAATTCATTCATATATTGCTTGCAGACTAATGTATAAACTCTTGGACTTGTCCCTCAAGGTCAAGAAGATTTTGCTTCCTCACCTTTCCTGGTCTAGCTTCACTACTGCATGAGCTGCCAACTTGCTCACACTATCACAAGTGTGCATTTGCCATTCTACTTTGGGGCCCAGTTCTTTGTCACACTGTATTTCTTTCAAAGCTGAACTCTAACACTTCCTCCTCAAAGTCTTCTCACTGGCCAGATACTAGTGCTCTGAGCTTCAGGCTATGCTTTTTCTCTACTCTCAAATTCTCTACAAGTTATGCTGCATTTCTATTAGTCTCTTCTATTGCCATGAAACTTTGTATATTAAAAAGTGAAAGTGTGGAAGAGCTACTCTGCTGTGGTGATAAGCATGAGCATGGTTTGTTGCAGCGTTTACCAGCTATGGGGTCTTTTAGCAAGTTAGTTATTCTTTTTGAGCCTTTATTCATTGCCTTTAAATAAATACCCTACTTTATAAGAAGGTTGTAAAGAATAAATGTGATAATTTATTTTGAACTTGAAGTACCAAGTCAATCATGTATGGGGAATAGTAGAAACTACTAGTGGATATTATTATTTTTGTGATTACTTTGGAAGTCCTTAAGGTAAAAAACCATATTTATAACTTAAGATCTCCCACCCCTTACTACAATGGGAGCGAATTTTCTCTACCCTACTATATTTCTGTTAATCAAAAAGTTAATTCATTGCATGAAATAGGCATCAAAAATGTTTTTGGTGATGATAATTGTGCCCATCTATAAGTATATCCATCCAGACGTAAGGGTAGCTTAGACTATAGTGGTAATTGTAGAAACTCGTTGAAAGTGGCCAGACTGGATGGATTGGGGGCAGTAAAGAAACAATCCATCCTTCCAGACTTTTATCCTTTGCAACAACATGAAAAGATGGTACCATTCACTGGGAAAGAAAATAATGGGGGGGGGAAAGCAATTTGGGGAGTGTTAAGATCAAAATATCTATTTTGACAGCATGAAATGTCCATAAGAAATACAAATAGAGTGTCAAATGTTTGCTGTCGAATATAAATATGGAGTTCAGGGGCTGAGAGTGATTAAATAGAAAGGGACATATGCAGAGGTGAATTGAGATGAAAGACAGATGAGGGGTAGGGATGATTAGGTGTCAGTAGAAAGGATAATTTTATTGCTAAAGGAGAGGGGCAATGGCAGGAGCAAAGTCCTTGCATAGATTATGCGTCCTGTGTGTAAGTGGAGGAGCTACATGAGAGAAGGTCAGGACCAGTAAACCTATTGAAATCAGAAAGAAGGCAGATGCAGAAACATGGCAAATTTGGTGTTACTTAGACCTCTTCTAATCACCTATATTTTCTCAGTTAAAAAAAAGATAGTGAGTATGGAAGAAAGAGTGATGAGCATACAGAGAGAGAGGAGGTATCAAGAAAGAGGTATTTGGCAGATGGGAGAATCAATTGATTTGGGTACGGTAGTTAAGACTGCAGAGAAGTATCAGGACTCTCTTGAGCTCCGTAGTCACAGATTAAAATGAAACCAAGCAGCAGAGTTGTATATTTTTCTCTAGCAACATTTTGGAAGAAGGAAGGGGCACAGGAGTTGAAAATAGTTTGAGGGTGATTGCAGAGCTGGCCTGTGGAATTACCATTAGGCATGAAAACATCAAGGGACCCAAAGGCTGGCTTATCAGGTGGGTTGTCTGGGATGTGGAAGTTGTCCTGAATAATGATCCCAGTCATAGTGGAGAAAAAAAACAGAGCCAGGTGGTAGAAGACTCAGTGCAGAGAAGTTGGCTACATATCTTTTCTTTTTTTTCAGAATTGTTCTGTAGGACTCCTTGCTGCTTTTATGTGGATTTGCCTCCATAATAACATAGTTCTTCAAAAATAAAGTAAAGCTGCTGAGTAAGTGTTAAAATTTGGTCCTTGCAACCTAATCAATATATGGGCTAATGTCTGCTGTTTCCCACCCTCTACTCTGCACATTTGGCTTCGGTGAGGAATGGTTGTGGAATTTTCCACATTTATGCTGTCAAGTACATTCTAAAAAATAGAACACTACGTTATGAATACCTGAGACTATCATCGCAGAGAGAGATTTTTCTGATTTTGATTTTTTTAATGCACTTTTAACATCAGGGTCAAGCAAATTAACTATAAAACCATTTAATGGAAAGACACTAACTTACATGCCATCAAAGTTATATCTGTTTTATTTTGAAAGCTGACAGCATCAAAGGGAGTTTGTACTCAAAAAGCAAAAAGAAAAGTAAGTATTTTATGGAAATTATTTTTTCATGTACCATCCTCAGTACTAGCTTTTCATACAAGTGTTGGGTCCCCTACCCCAACTAGGATTAGGATTCCAGGATGACATGATTGTATATTGTACCTCTTTATCCTCAAAGATCTAGCAGGAACTTTAAAAAAAATGATTATTTAAAAGTAATTTTACATTGGGGCGCCTGGGTGGCACAGCGGTTAAGCGTCTGCCTTCGGCTCAGGGCGTGATCCCGGCATTGTGGGATCGAGCCCCACATCAGGCTCTTCTGCTATGAGCCTGCTTCTTCCTCTCCCACTCCCCCTGCTTGTGTTCCCTCTCTTGCTGGCTGTCTCTATCTCTGTCAAATAAATAAATTTAAAAAATCTTAAAAAAAATAAAAGTAATTTTACATTTACAGAAAATTTGTAAAAAGTGTAGTACAAAAATGTACAAATATCAACAGTACAAAGAACTCCCATACACCTTTTACTCAAATTCAATTTGTACCGAAAATATTATTAACAACTCATCCCTTTTTCTGTGTCGTGTGTGTTTTATCTTCTGAATCAATTGAAAGTAAGCTGCATACACCTTACCCTTGAAGAGTTCAATGCATATTTCCTAAGAACATAGAGATTCTGTTACCTAACCACAGTAGAATGATCAATTTGATAGGACACTTCTGTATAATCTGCTGTTTGTATTCCAATTTTGTCAGTTGACCCAACAATCTGCTTACTGGCATGTTTTTCCCTCCTTACACAGTCCACTTTGGGATCAGTTACTGCATTTAGTTATTATGTTTCCTCAGTTCCCTTTCATCTGGAACATTTCCTCTGTGTCTCTTTTTTTCCTTCAACATTAACATTTTTGAAGAATAAACTTGCTTTACTTTTAAATAGACTATTTCTCATTTTGATTTTGTCGATATTTTCTTATGATCATCGCTGGAATGATGTATAAGTGATGTGGTGACTGTCTCAGCATTATCACATCTGGAGACACACGATGTCCATCTGCTTCTCATTGGTGATGTTAATTTTGATCGTTCAGCCAATATGTTGTCCAATCTCTGCACCATATTATTACCAATCAGCAATCTGTGGGGAGATTCTTTATGACTATGTAAATATCCTGCTCTTCATATAAATTTCCTCTTACATTGATCATCCGTTGCTAATTCTTGCTTGATCCAATTTTTACTATGATGGATACAAAATGATGATTCTTTTAAGTTTACCCTTCCTTTCACATTTAGTTTTTGACTCTCCCTCCTATCATTATTTGCCTATCTATCTATCAATCTAATCTATCAGTCATCTATCATCTATCTCCCTGATCTATCATCTGTCTTTTCATCAATAATCTTTTTGTTATTGGTATGAACTGATAGATTCTTCTTTCTTCCAATAGTTTAACATTCTTTACTCTTCTTAATTATTTTGGTACTCAAATTTTCCTGTATTGGGGCAGTGGGAGCCCCCTCAACCTGGCTCCTATGTCTTTGTCATATACCCCTAACATTTTAAAGCAGTTCTTTCCTTTCTGACATCAAAAGATGTTTTATGCCCAGCCTTGGGATTACCCATTGATCTGTAGAGCCTATTCCCTTTAGTGGGGATGGTATTAGAGACCACAGTCTGCATGCTTAATGTAACACATGCCTTTGTATATATAAAACATCATTTTTTAAATAATGATGTTAATTACAGTTCATGATATTTATATTTAATTACTTGTTCGCATATCAATGAGTTTATTTCAAGATATTCTGCATACACTTTTTTTGTGGTATGAGATTGGATTGGAACCAATCCAATTGGAAACGATTTTCATATGGTTCCAGTTTTAAAATGTGTTTAAAAGAGCTATGACTCCTATGCATCTATTTTGTCCCAAATCATAACCACAAGCTGCCTTGGTGATAATCTCTTCACAAACGAGTCTTTTGTGGTCAAGCTTTGCTGTCTGCTGTGAGATTTCTTTCAAAGTGAACTCTTTGCTTGGTTTGGCTGATGTGGACACTAAAGCCTGAAGGAGAGGAAAATGGGCTAATTTTTTAAGCTTATTCTCACTTAAGAGGAATGAGTCATCCTGGATCTGAATAACACAGGGCCATAGAAAACATACAGCCTCTCCTTCTCTTTGCTGCTTTGAAATAGCCATCTTAGGAATATTTTTTCCCTTATTTCTTGGCAAAATCACAAGGCACTAGAAGTCTGGCTGGAATAAGATCTTGTGGGTAGACATTCTGAAGCAAGTTCCAAGGCAGGTACAACCTTCCTTTCTCTAGCAACTGGGAGAAAGAGACAGGACTGGAGCACAGTTTCTACAACCATGTATGAATAACATCACACATTAAATACAGATCACTTTGTACAAATTCTGCCTTTTGATTAGAAGTTTGTTTATCTTCACTTTCAAACCACTTTTCTCAGCGGTGCTATAATATTGTCAGAACAAGGGGGAAGTTCTTGGTGTTAATACTGTTCAATAAATTGTTTGCCTCAGCTTTTATAGAAACTTTCCTTTTTCTTTATTAATTAAAATTGTTGTGTCTCCATTTTCATTAAGACTTTCAAAGCAATGATCAAGTCAAAGTACTGAGTTTGATGAAAGTCACTTGTATCATATAATTCTGGAAGTGGAAAGTTGTTTTTTTTTAAATATTACTTTAATAAACACCTCTCTGTGACTTGTATGTTCTGGGGACGGCCTGACATACTCACTATTTTTTTTTTTTGCATAATTAACAATGACTTCAGCAACTACTTTTTATTTTATAGCATCCAAATCGTTAACTTGTAAAATAAAATTTAACACTTGAATGCCCATAATATATAACTTCTTATGTAAAGTTTGTTGGGGTTCTAAAATCACTACGGTCCAAGAAAGACTAAACCTAGAGTATACAATAATAAAATGTATTATAAGGTTATAATGTATATAATAGTCAAAAGACTGGGAGAACACATAGTTTTCTCTAGATTTACTAATGCTTATATTTTAAATGCTTGGTAGAAATCTTCAAATCTTAAAATAGTAAAATTAGAATAAAACTTAAAGGGCATCGAGCCCCAACCTCTAATTACTGTCTGATTAGTCTCTTCAATATTGCAGACATTGATCATCTAACCTCTGTTTAAACTCCTTCTACAATGTTGATGAATATACCTATTTAAGGAGCAGCCACTTCTAACACAAGTAATTATTAGGAATTCTTACCTGAATTGACGAATCAAAATCACCCTCCCTATTCATAGCATCCATTTATAGTTTCTAAGACACTGATATTTCTAACCGATCTGTGTTCTACAAAGGAAGATCTTAAACTATTTAATGCTACTTAGTACCAAGAATGGGACTATTACTTATCCTTCCCACTCTGTGTGCCTTACTGTAAACAAAGATTGTCCTACTGATACATACCAATCCTAAAGCCTTTCATGTATTTCAGTTAAATAAAAGTGTTGCTTTTCTATCATTTTTCAGCTGGCTATTTGGACCCACGTATAAGATTTTGCATTTAATAATATTTAAATTTCTTCTTGGATTTGGTGTATCACTGCTGCTTGAAATATGTATATGCCCACATTTGTTCATTCAATGTATTTGCATATCCATCTTTTACAACAGTTAGCAAGTTTCTCATACTTAAAATATTTTCAGTTGGTTTCCATGACACACATTCCTGGTTTTACTCTTTATTCTTTGACTTCTCTTCCTTAGTCATCCTGTAAGTTTATTATTCTCTGTCTATCATTCCTCAGGGTTCCATGATAAGACTTCTTCCATTTCAACATACGCACTCCTTCTAGGTGATCCTATTCATTCCCTTAACAAGGGTTTTTAACCTAGAATCCAAAGAAGGGCTTTAGGGGGTCATGAACATTGCTATGCATAAGTTTGTTTTGCACATAGTATTCATCATGTTCTTAAAGGCAAGGACAACAAAATAATAATAATAATAATAATAATAATAATAATAATAATAATAATAAATTAATAATAATAATAATAATAATAATAATAATAATAATAATAATAATAATAATAATAATAATAATAATAATAATAATAATAATAATAATAATAATAATAATAATAATAATAATAATAATAATAATAATAATAATAATAATAATAATAATAATAATAATAATAATAATAATAATAATAATAATAATAATAATAATAATAATAATAATAATAATAATAATAATAATAATAATAATAATAATAATAATAATAATAATAATAATAATAATAATAATAATAATAATAATAATAATAATAATAATAATAATAATAATAATAATAATAATAATAAATAATAAATAAATTGGTCTATATACTGTTGATTCTCATATCATTATCTTTTTTTTTAATTCAAGTAGAGTTAACATCCAGTGTTACATTTGTTTCAGGTGTACAATACAATGATTCAACAATTCTATACATTTCTCAGTGCTCAAAATGAGTGTCCTCTTAATCCCCTTCATCTATTTCCTTCATCCCCTCCCCCACCTCCCCACTGGCAACCACCAATTTTTTCTCAGTATTTAAGAGTCTGTTTTTTCATCTGTCCCTTTTTTTCTTTGTTTGTTCATTTGTTTTGTTTCTTAAATTCCACTTATGAGTGAAACCATATGGTATTTGTCTTTGTCTGACTTATTTCACTTAACATAATACACTCTAGGTCCATCCTTGTCACAAATGGCAAGATCTCATTATATATATATATATATATATATATATATCACTTCTTCTTTATCCATTCATCTGTCAGTGGACACTTAGGGTAACTTCCATATCTTGGCCATTGTAAATAATGCTTCAATAAACACATCAGTATCTTTATTGTAATCTCTCTTCTTCTCACCATCTACCACAACGAATCTTCATCTACCCTTCAAATTCCTAGTGTACTTTCCATCTTGTGTGCTAACTCAATGAATGTCAAAGGGACCCAAGCTGGAAACATTGTAATTTAATATGACTCCTCCCCTTCACCCCATGCAACCCAGGCAATAGATTCCACATTTCTATCAATGCTCCCATGTCACCATGTCATGATTCCTCTACTCCTCCACTTCTCCAGGAGAGCCACCAATATCTCCTGTTCCTGTAACAGCTTTCTAAGTGGCCTCCCTGCTTCCAGATGTAGCATCTCCAATCTGTTCTTCAGCCCAAGGAACCTTTCTAAAAACACACTGAGTATGTTACACTCTAGTGTTAAAAACCTACATTAGCTTCCATCATTCCAGGGATAAATACAGACTGTACCTTTGCAAACAAGGCTATTCTTAGTGGCTCACCATGTTATATTCCCTCAATCTCAGTCTGTATTCTAATCATACTACACTTCTAGATAGTCTAAGATGTCATGATCCTGCCTTTATAATGTGGTAGGTATTTTTCTTTCTATCATCAACATTTGTCTTTTTCTCCACTTATTCCTCTTACTTATTTTCATGACTCAGGTAGAATATCACTTCCACTAAATGAGGTCATATGCCTGATGCATATGGATCAGGTGAGATTCCACTACCATGTAATCCCATAGCTCTCTGTACTTTCTCTGACACAGCACTGTCTAGAAGTTTCATCCTCAACCCACATTCTCATAATCTTCTAGAATATTCCTCACCCAAACAACCTCAAATAAGTACATAGTTAAGTAAAATCAGTCCTTACTGTGCAGATACAGCTTCCAGACAAGCCTCGTAGGCACCACCTTTAGCCAGATTGCCAACATAAAACTCACCCTGGGGCACCTGGGTGGCTGGTTGGCTGAGCAACTGCCTTTGGCCTAGGTCATTATCTCAGGGTCCTGGGATTGAGCCCCACATGGGCTCCCTGCTCAGCGGGGAGTCTGCTTCTCCCTCTCCCTCTGCCCTTCCCCCCTGCTCATGCTCTTTCTCTCTCTCAAATAAATAAAACCTTTAAAACATAAATAAACTCACCCTATAGAAAAGTTTTGGAGTTTCCTCTGACAATTCCTGTATTTTACTTAAATGTATTTTATCTTTTCCTTCTCTCATGCTACAAATGCTCCAATGGCAAAGACTAAGTCCTCCCCCCTCACCTACTGTTTTATCCTTGATACAAGCTTAGCACAGTATAGTACTCAATAATGTATTTTATGATTCATAAAATTTCCAAGTGTATCTATGACTTCTATGATTCCAAACAAAGCTGGCCTGAAGATAAGAGTTTATAGTGAATAGAGATCTCCCCCTAGTTAATGCCCATTCACCAACACCCCTTGGATAATGCAATTCCTCAGGCTATGAGTATTAATTGTAGAGATTTTCTCCACTGTGACCACACATCCATTACTAGAAATTTTGTCAAATGCCTTGATGAAACCCACAGGTACTCTGCCTACAGCTGATATTGCTCCTAAGCCTCCAAAAAAAAAAAAATGAATAGAATGTTAAAAGCTCAGAGTCTAAAAAAAACATCATCCATATCCTGAGGAACTCACAGTATATTTAAGAAAACATGTATGTAAGCAAATACTTCACAACATTGCACGGGCCATGATAGAGATATGAGAAAAGTAATTTGCAAGAACAAAAAAAGCAGTTGGTCCACCACTATTTATTTATTCTTTGTGTGTACCTAGTCTGGTTTCTAGAGATTACGAATTTCCTTTCCATAAGCTCATATCTGAAATAATTAACCACTTGCTCCAGAGACTTGTCTTCATTCTATAACAATCTAACAAGTTTGAGAAATAAAGAATGAGGGGAAAAAGATGAGACTTCTGTGGTTTGTGGAAAGCACCTTCTGAAACTTTTTAAAACCAGGGTAACATTTATTCTTCTCTACTATCTCCTTAATGATTATTGATAATAGCCAAGGGCTCTTTGCGACAAGTTCTCTTGGTACCTTGGAACAGTTCATCTGGGTCCAGAAAAGTAGATTCATTTTGAGAAGCTAGATGCTCTCTTGCAATCTGTTCACTTATCTTTCAGTTTCAATTTCCCCGTACCCAGTATATTTTCCACTCTTTCCAGGCTGAAGATCATTCTCTTTGACAGGAAGGATTGAAATAAAATAGGGGATTCCTATTTCCTTTCTGTCTTCTGCTAACATCTGCCCATAAGCAATAGGATTATTTCTTAGTTTTTTTCCTTGCTTAAGATGGAACTAGCACATGTTTTCATCCTCAGGTTCTCCTGAACTTCAGTCTTCCGTGACACATAGTATTAATCCTCTGGTTAGATATTCACTGTTCACATATTTCTTTGTCCTCAGTCGTCACTTATTCTTAAGTGGATAAAAATTTCTCAGATGATGTAACATTAAATATATGTTCATTTGTAGATACTAGGAAGTCAGTTAGTGGTCTTTTTGCATCCTATTTTACAGATGGCTAGTCGAGATGCTGTATGGTTAAATGATTTTCCATGCTAATGAAATGAATAGGAGCTGCTACTCAAATTTTCCTCTGGTTCCATTCTTCTTTCCAGAAGTCTCCTTCTCATACCTTCTCATTGACAACGCAGTTACTTTTCCCATAGAAAACACTGCAACCAGCTTGTCTATCCTTCAAGATATTTTCTATACATATACAAGCAAATACATATGTACATAAATATAGATTATTTTTACACAAATAGTAGTATATTAGTCTGCTCAGGTTGCCATAATAAAACACCATAGGGCGCCTGGGTGGCACAGCGGTTAAGCGTCTGCCTTCGGCTCAGGGCGTGATCTCGGTGTTATGGGATCGAGCCCCACATCAGGCTCCTCCGCTATGAGCCTGCTTCTTCCTCTCCCACTCCCCCTGCTTGTGTTTCCTCTCTCGCTGGCTGTCTCTATCTCTGTCAAATAAATAAATAAAATCTTTAAAAAAAAAAACAAAAAAATACCATAGACAGGGTGGCTTAAGCAACAGAAATGCAAACAACAGTTCTAGATGTTAGAAGTCTAAGATCAGAATGTTGGCAGATTTGGTTTCTTCTGAATCCTCCTTCCTTAGTTTGCAGGTGGTTGCCTTCTCACTGTGTCTTCACATGATTGCCCCTAGGTCTGTGTTTTGTCTATTCCCTAATTTCATCTTATAAGGATAGTAGCCATATTGGATTAAGGCCCCAATATGAGTTCTTTATACTTTACCTTTTCAAAGGCCTTATCTCCAAATACAGTCACATTCTGAGGTACTGGAGTTTAGAATTTCAATGTATGAATTGGGGGGGTGGGTCACAATTCAACCCCAAACAGGTAGTTTTCCCAAAACACAACTCTCATCTTCTTTATTTTCTTAAAAATATATTTTAGACATCTTTGATCTCAAGAAAAATGAAGTTCTAATTCTTCTTGATAACGTGCTTTATTAAATACAATGACAGAATAATCCTAACCATTCCTTCAGTGATGAAAACAAGTTCCTTTCAAAATTTTTGCAATATCGGGGCCCCTAGGTGGCTCAGTCAGTTAACCGACTTCCTTTGGCTCAGGTCGTGGTCCCAGGTCAGAGTCCTGGGATCTAGTCCCACATGGGCTCCCTGCTCAGCGGGGGTGATCTGCTTCTCCCTCTCCCTCTGCTGCTCCCCCTGCCTGTGCTTTCCTGCTCTTTCTATGGCAAATAAATACATAAAATCTTAAAAATTTTTGCAATACCAAAAGGTAATTCAATGAGAAATTAAGCATAATTTATTTTAAACATGTGTGAATACATATGTAGGAAAAATTCCCAATAGTAGAATATAAATAAAAGCAAAGGGTGATCATAATTTTTGAAACTTTTTTCTAACTAGTGCTAAATTGCCTTCCATATCATTGTACCAACTTATACTTCTAGCAAGAAGTATGAAAGTGACTCTGTGTTATCAAATTTTATATTTGCCAATATGTATAAGTGAAAACTATATCTTGAAAAATTATAACTTTATATTTTCTTTATTATGAATGAGATTGAGTGTCTTTTCCTATTTTTAGGAGTCAAATATTGGTATTTTATTTTCTTTAATTTGCTCATTCATGTGCTTTGTGAATTTTCAGCTGTTTTGGAATATTTTCTTATTAACTGGTAGAAATGTTTTCACATTAGGAAAACTAATAATTTGTGATATAAGTTGCAATTTTTTCTCATTTGTCACTTGCCTTTTGATTTTATTTATTTTTTCTTCAGGCAGAAATACTGTATTTTATATAGATGAATTTACCAATATGCTATTTCAAGGCTTCTAGAATTGTGTGCACTGGCTAGAGGCCTTCGCCACTCTGACATTTTAAAAGAATTCTATGTGCTTGAGTTTTTTCCCACTAATACTTTATGATTAATTTTTCATTTATAATTCTTTGATCCATCTGGAATTTATTGTGTGTGAGGCAGGAATCCAAATTTATGTACTTTTTTTTCCAAAATGGCTTACTATTGACTCAGTTTAATTTACTTAGTAACTCATATTTTTTTACTGAAATTGAAGTTCTCTTTTTATTAAATGAAAAGAGTGACTTATGGATTTAGATGGATTTTCTATTCTGTGTTATCTAGTTATAAGCACATACCACTCTGTTTTCATATAGTTAGCTTTATACCATGGTTTAACAAATTACAAAGGTGGTCTAATTTATTACGTTTTTTTCCCTAGAATGTTTGTGTATATTTGGCCAACCAATTGATAAGATTAATACTGGGAGACTTTGACTTCATTACGTTGTTGGGTTTTTTTCTATTCAAGTATATAGTAGAACTTTCTACTTGTTTTAATGAAAATCTTCTTTTGTGTCATTCAGTATTTTAAAGTTTCCTTTTTATTGATGGTGTCCATTGCTTGTTAACCTTGTCTTTAGTACTTCAGCTATTTTGTTGCTACTATCAAAGTTTTTTTTTTCTCCCACTTGTCTTATAACTGGTTGTTACTTGCATTAACTAGACCTTAAAGCAGTACTCCATATATTTTATTACAGTTCTTAAAGCACTGTGGTTTTTTTTGTAATATGTATATGTTTATATATACATACATTCACATACAGATAGATTCATTCGATCTCCTTTTTTTGCTATAGCACTTACATAATGCTGTGTCAGTGCATTCATTTATAAATGATATTTACAATGCTTTCCTACCTAGTTATGCTTCAGAATAAACTGAGATTTTTACATTAAAAATAATGGCTGTATCATAAAAAATACCCGATGCTGTTTAT
The DNA here is from genome assembly GCF_017311325.1 of Ursus maritimus. Taxonomy (NCBI): domain Eukaryota; kingdom Metazoa; phylum Chordata; class Mammalia; order Carnivora; family Ursidae; genus Ursus; species Ursus maritimus. Next base: position 11,443,691 of record NW_024427107.1, read on the forward strand.
AAAGCATCTACTATTTAAATTCCATGTTCTTACTGTTATTTTTTTAAATCATATCATTGATGTATTATTATTATTGCTGGCTTTCTTTGGAGTAAAATCATAAATAAATATGAAAATGAAAGTGTGTAATCTTAAAAATGACTTAAGATCATTGAGTCCTTTAATATCTTTGGCCAAAACAACAAAACAGAATACCACCACAAGAATTTGTCCAGTTTCCTTGTGAAAAGTGTCAGGAACAAACTAATTTCACTTCGTATTTGCATAAGAATACAAATAATTCTATTAGTAAATGCTCCTAATCTGTTCTTTGCTTGAGAATGCTAACCTCATAAAAAGAGAATTTGTTCCTAGAGCTTTTTCATTGACTAGAATATTCTCTGTGTGGACATGCATGTACAGTTTCTCATTCTGGGACTTGTAATGGTGATTATGATGGATTATAAGAATAAACATGTTGCATAAATTAGCTCTTTTCCTCTGAGGATATCATAAAATATATAAGACTAACTAATCTTAGTAGAAATTTTGGTTGCAAATAACCAAATAACTTTATCACAATAATGGTCCTAACACCTCATTAGATATTGCCCCTGTGAATCTTTTTTATATTATGATTCCTTTACACTTATTGTCAATGTGATGTAATTCACATTTATTTGTTCAGTGATTTCTTACACTTGTTAGCCTTTTCTGACCAACTTGGTTATAAACTCACCGGTAATAAGGACTATTTATCACATATCTATTTTTCTGCTCTCTGCTACCTTCCCCGTTTATAGCTCTTACTGCTTAAAATAGCTCTGAGCACAGAGGAACAAAAATTAATATATGTTTTAAAACTTTAGCTTTAATTGAAATAATTCAATTGTTAATTGATTAAAAGAGATCATCACGTAGGGCACTTTAGTAATTTGGGGGAAGGTTAAAAAAGGGTGGATTTTACACTCATAAATTGCTAAGGCTTATACACCTTTTCCTCCCTATTATTTCTACCTTCATAAAAAAGCATGGCATCTACACTTAAGGTATTACTAATTATGGGGAAAGAAATCTCCAGAGACTCTCAACATTTACTGCTGGTGTTATTCACTAAGACCATACGATAAATTAGAATTTCCACCTTAACACAGTAATCTGGCTTCTGGCTGTGAGAGAATAGCTTGCTTTAAACCAATGATCCCATCAAAAACAAATAAATAAAAACTGGATAAACACAAACAAGCAAATAGCTATTTTATGAGTAAGGAAACAATTTTATACAACAAGGTTTTAAGGGGCCAAGCTTCCAGCGAAAAGAGAAATGCTTTAAAGTGAGCCCTACCTTCTCTGTTTCTCTTCCCTTTCTGGCACTTTCTGATTCTTAAACTGCATCAAGTGAGAAACTAGAAGACAGGCAGAAACCTTCAGTTTAGAAATTTCAGCAGAGTTTTCAACAGTTTCAGTATTCAGATGAAGAGGAAAGAAAAATTGAAATTCAAGTCCTATTAAGAAGGAAAATACCCCAGGATTCCAGTCAAGCCCTAAAAAAAGGTTACAATTTAGGAATCAAAGCAGAGGGTCTACAGTGGCTCTGATACAGACTGAAAACCTTGAGTGAGTGAAAGAGATCAGTGTTTATTCTAGCTACTTATCAGAAGAAAAGTAAATCCTCTCTGGAGGAAGATAGCATAATCCAGAGCTTCACACAATGGTAGGACCAAATGAATGAAAATAAAGAGGAAAAATGAACAGAAACAGTTCAACACACCGTGCCAATGTTGGAGGTTGACACAGGCTGGAGCATAATGGTTTAATAGGCTATATAGTTCTCTGGTAAAATTCTTCATCCCATCATCTGAATTTTACCAGAAAACTGGAATTAATAAAAAAAATCAAATGCACATTTTGGTACTGAAAAATACACTAATCAACATTGAGAACGTAATAAACAGTTGAAGCAGCATGCACGGTTAAGCCGTTCAACCCAGTACAGTCCTGAACACATTTAAACCTCCAAACTGTGACTTGATCATTAAGATAGTCTTTGTTAACTTTTCTCCCTTCCCTACTGGATCACTTTCCTTCTGGGATCAATTTCCAAATAAGCTCTGAAAGCTAATTCTTCTTCCAGGATCTGTTTGGGATGAGGGTAGAAGGTAGAAGCCAAACTAAGGCATATAGGTGAAATAAATTACATGAAAACAATAGCACAAAAGTGTAAATGGATTTAAAATATTCAGATCTTTCATTACCTAGGATGTTATAAAAATACTAATTTATATTAATCCTTATTAAGAATGAATGTTCTAATCTCTATGGTAACAGCTTAAGTGGGGGGAAAAAAGAACGTATAACCAACATCTAATACAGGAGAACATTGGAACAAAAATTCTTGACATTTTTCTATAAGAAGGCACAGAAGAGGAAAAAAAAGAGAACCAAAAGGAGATAGAAAACTAGAAACCAAGTAGGATGATGTAGATTTCAACACAAATATTTCAGTAAATATATCAAATATAAATATAATTAATATTTCAATCAAAAGATAGGTACTGCATAGTGATTTTTTTAAATATTCAAATATATGCTGTTACTAGAGACACACCTTAAAATTAAGAACACAGGAAAGTTGAAAGGAAAAGAATGGGAAAATACATAGTAGGCTAACACTGAACTAATATAGCTATCCTAAGCATACAAAGTGGATGGTTAGGCTAGCATCATTGCTGCAGGTGAAGAGAGACATCGCATAATGATAAAACATCAATCCGCCAGGAACAATTCTTAGTTCACAGACAGCTAATAAAGGTACTAATAAAAGTTTGCTCAAATTCTATTTCATCAAGCAAGGCTAGTAGGGGAAAAAATAAATTACCATCTTCTACCACCATCCATTTTATAAAGAAAGAGCTTTTATAACACAAATAGAAAGAAAATATTTTGAGAATAAAGAACAACGCTTTAAGGAAATAAATTTATGAAAAACTCACTACATTGCCTATGTTGTTCTTATATTATTACAGATTAGAAACAAACTTTGTTACAAATCCATCATTATTTTGCAAATTCTACTCTACAGATACTCTTCTTCATCAAAAACTATTAGCTTATGAGACTAGTCATATTTTGCAATATAAGCAATCTCATTCTTACTAAATAGATTAGTTCACAGTGCAATACTGAACCTGCTTTTTCCAGCTTTGTGTATAATTTTGATTTCTAAAGTGAAAGCTTCTTAATTTCTTTGCTAGGATATTTGAGGTTTTTCAGTTTGTTTGTTTTATACCTAGAAGTCAAGAAAAACAATTTTACCGATTGCTGGCTTTCAGATATAAAACCCCTACCTCATCGCAGTTGAGTCCAGCCACTATTTCCCTATAGTCCTCCTCCTTTCCCAACACCAAATGCCAATGCCTTTCAAAGCTATCAGGGTTTTATATATTTCTTTCATAATCTCTATTTCCTTTGCATTTTTATATCTATGTGTGTACAAAATTTAAATGTTTTGTCACATGTATCTGTGTCTTTTTATATAAATGGCCTCACACTGGGATCAATTAATTTGAATTAATCGAACTAGCTTCTTTCTGAGATACTTCTACATGGAGACAAAATTGACGATTACATGTTTGCTTGTTTTCCCCTTTAATAAGTTATTTTACTAAGCAGTTATCTTAGACATCTCTTATAATATGTGATGTGGGAAACAAAGACAGAAGAAAAATTATTAAATTTCCTTACTACCTATAGCCCATTAACAAGTCCTTGAAACAGGCAGAGTGACATCCCTCTAGGGACTCAATGGCCTCGATTTTAATACTTTGCTAAGGGCAGAAGACAATCCTAGACTGACACACCCCTCCCTGCCCCAGGATCCTGTAAGTGTACTTTAACATATAAAAATTCCTTTAGAAATTCCCTTTATCTCTAAACCCCCCAAGATATGTGTTGGCAATCATCCCCCAAGTATATGCCCACCGATATATATCTGAAGGGTCTCGTGACTTAGGCTTTATTAGACAGTAATAAATGACTTTTTCCCAACGATAGCTAGCCCCCTCAAGGTCCTGGGAACCTTGCTTCCAAAATTCCTTAGAGACTTAGGCTATCCCTAATCCCCTCCCAACTTGAAAGTATATAATGGGTTACTCCTCATGATCCTGGTGCAGCTCTTTCTGCCCACCCGTCCTGTCCCTGTGCTTTAATAAAATCACTTTTTTGCACCAAAGACGTCTCAAGAATTTTTTCTTGGTCGTCGGCTTCAAACCCTAATGTCATCTTTCCTACATCAATATGTCTAAACTTTTGTTTTTAACCACTGAGCACACCATAGGATAGATTTCAAAGCTCTCTCTAAATCAGAAACTAGTCTTATCTGAAGAGGGAGGAACATTCCAGATATGATGTCTTCCTAAAAAGTATAAGCTGCCTATCTAACTGTATTATTTAGGCAAGCGTACCACCATCCATCTTCATCACGAAAAAATGTTTTCATGATTACTCTAGTTACTTGTCATTCAACTGCCTACCTTTAATAAACTTGCCTGAAAAATAAAGTGCTTCATTCTGTGATTTGTGATATGGTTTAAAGTCCCTGTAGTCTCATGAGTGGTGTTTAAACAATCCAAATTAAAATGTAAGCACTTGAGAACTAGATTAAATTATGTATCACCAGTTTCTCTTCTTCAAAGTTCCAAACTCATGTTGTCTTTGAAATTGAGTAATAAATTGCCCCTGGTGGTGCTGAGCTTTTCTTATCTTTTATAAATTTATATTGTTATCCAGTAAGTTTAAAAAAAATCACGGTTACCAAATTCATTTTCCGAGAAGTGCCAGAGACTTGCTCTGAATAGATAGCAAGGTTTCTTTTTCTCTTCCTAAGTAAGGGTTCTGTTTTGAGGTGAGAGAGGTGAATGAACCCTGGCCACCCCACCATGGGTAAGCATAACACTAGGATATTTGCATGCCTTTATTTTATTAATGCTTTAAATATCCCTATGAGGCAGGTATGTTTCCAGGTTTTATAGATGAGGGAACTGAACTCACAGAACAAAGCCATTTTCTTCAGATCCCTCAAAGCCTAGCTTGATCCCACCATAGTTTACTTAGTGGTGGGAGGTGGAAGGATGAGGTGGACAGGTATCATGGGATCCTTTGGTTTCCCATTTTGTAAAATCTAGGCTTAGCCCCCTGTCATTATTATGCCCTTGTCTCTCGGTGTCTAAGCTGCTGTGCCCACCAAGTCTGTGAATGCTTTCTATTACCACCGAAGGGGTTAAACTGCATCAAGTATTGCAGAACCCAAGAAGGAAGGCCTGGCTGGCTCTTAGACTCTTAGAATGTTCAAGTTCCAATAAGAATAATGTTGGCCTTGGCAGTGAGCTCAGGATCCGGTCAAGATGCTCTGAGTGAGGAGGGCAGGCCAGCAGAGTACCCTGGCTTGTATGTCCACTAGCTTATTTACTCTTTCATGTATGGAAATCAGTTTCCTAGATACTCTAGACACTGAATTAGACTACAGTCTCTCTCCTTGCCCAGGCACAACTTCAGACCAATAATTCCCCCAAATTTTAAATTTTATAATAGATATAACGAATTTAACAAGTATTATACCTTCAAAAGTCTCATATCACTTCGCAGTGTGTTTTTTGGGTAGCAACTGCTAAGCCCTTTTCATTGCATTGAGTTTTCATCTTTTAGAAAATACTGCTTGTCTTCTATATTGTTATTCCTTCACCATTACAATATTTTGATGACATCCTGATGAATACTGTTTCTGATCACTTGAAGTTTTTGTAAGTGTTATATTCCCTCCCATGGCAACCTCACATTCCATGAGAGACCATGGAAGTGATCGTCAATAGTTATTGTACAGGGAACTCAATCTACACCCATGAGAAATTCCAAAGGAAATTTCACATATGCTGGGGAAGAAGAGCAGGAAATGGTGCAGTTCAATCATGTTTTCCACATCTACATTTTTTTTTTTTTACCTATTTCTTTGTCCTTAAGGACTATACTATGCAGATGGCCATGGCCATTCTTGGGTCAAAGACTCCAACCAGCAGTGTTATCCTTTCTGCGGTGACTGAGTGGCCCTCCAACTTCCCCTGACTTTGGTTTCATATGTTCAATTAAACGTGGTTCTGAGACAGTGTTCAGCTTCTTTAAGGGTCTATGTTGTGCACTGCTCTGTTTAGGATTGGGTTAACTTGGGAGTTTGATCCCAAAGGAAGGATGTAGTTGGAGGTCTACTTGTTCTGAGTGTGTTTACTGAGACAGAACAGTCACAAAGAATGAAGAAAAACCTTGTCTGGCACAGAAAGCCTGTTCAAGGAGTTTGGAGCACGGTCCAGAAAGAGTACGGTCCAGAAAGAGCACTCTCAGATATGTGAGCCACCTTACTATCTTGCACCCAAAGGTGCATATCCTCCTCTGGGAACGCAGCCTTGGAATTTGACAGAACAGCCTCCCTGCCCTGCACTAAATATCCTCACTTCCAACATTGAGTGTGATTTCTAGCTCTCTCCCTTGTGGTGTCAGTAAAGAGAGTGTTTGACGATATTGAGGAAGATTGAATTACAGTCCTGGGATTTTCTTATAATTCAGCCATTCAGTGACTCAATTTTTGACTTAACCACAAATAAATTTGGGAAGGCTTGGTAAAAGCTCTCTCTTTTTTCTTAACCAAAAACAAAAAAATAATAATAATTGAGAGACAGACATTTGAGAAAATTGCTATGTGTTTTAAGACTTTTTTTTCTCTCTTTTCTTTTTTTACTATCTTTTTTTTTTTTTTTTTTTGGACGGGATTCACTTTTATCTCAATCTCTTTCCTTGGCCTGTATGACTATAGAAAGTCACTGTGAGATGGTGTTTCCCAAGATTCCAGGTTTTGGGCTAATGTTGCTGAATGTCATAGGCCTTTCCTTTTAAAGGAGTAGATGAGCCCAAGGTCTGGAGTTTGGCAAACATTTGAAAATTGTATAGGATATTTATTTTTTTTAAACTCTGCTAAAAGCATTTTGTATTTCACCTTTCCTTCCTTCCTCCCTACTCCCCCCTTTCTTTTTTTTTTCTCTTCCTTTTTCTCTCTCCCCACCCTCCAACCACACACACATGTTCTTTCAGGCTCTAGGACATTTAGTTCTACCGAGCTGTTGTTTTTTTATTATTCATTTGGTTTCTGTATTTTTCCATGGACAAGGTACTTTCACTTTTTTAAAAATTGAGAAAAAAACAATGTTGTCAGTATCAATAAATCTGCATCCAGAGAGAGTCACTTCCTATCAAGGTTTCAAAAGTGCTTTATGGTTTTCCGATCTCCTGTCTGTGCTAATCAACGCTGATGCTTCACATACGCAGGACACACGATGCCAACTTCTAAACCAGCTCTGTGCTTTGCGTTCCATTTTAGGAATGAGAACCTGGATTATTTATTTATAACTGTATAAAGTCCTGTTGTTAAGCTGCTCTCTGTGAAAAGCAGAGCCTGGTTTGAGCCAGATGGGGAGAGGCTGGGCAGGATGATGGCAGGATTCTGTGGGAAAGGAAGGAGGAATTTTATTTCCTACTATAAATTAAATACCCTAATTTGACCCTCCACCAGTAATGTGATAACCAATTAATACATTAATGGGCAGGGATTATGCTGTCTGGTTTTAGAGAATGGAAACTGCTAGTCGATTCCATTTAAATACTCTTTGGGGGCATTTTCTTTTTTCTTCCTGCATAGCCCAAACCAATGAGAATTACAAAAGAAAGACAGTGAAACTGAATTGTTTAATATTGTTTTTTTTTTCTGGATATTAATTCTGGCTCAGCCTTTTATTATCTGTAATACAATGGGAAAATTTTCTCGATTTGCTTCAGTTTTATTGAGAAACAATTGACATACATCACTGTATAAGTTGAAGGCATAGAGCAGGATTGTTTGATTTACATATGTTGTGAAATTATTACCCCAATGGTTCAGCCAACATTCATCTTCTCATATAGATACAATAAAAAAAAGGAAAAACATTGTCTCCTTGTCATGAGCACTCTTAGGAACGTTCCCATATATCAAACAGCACTGTTAGCTCTAGTCATCATGGTTTACCTTACATCCCTAGGTCTTCTTTCTTTTTTTTTTAAAGATTTTATCTATTTATTTATTTATTTGAGAAAAAGGGAGAGCACGAACCAGGGGAGGGGCAGAAAGAGAGGGAGGGGGAGAAGCATACTTCCCGCTTAGCAGAGAGCCCAACTTGGGGCTTGACCACAGGACCCTGGGATCATGACCTGAGCCGAAGGCAGATGCTTAACAGACTGAGCCACCCAGGCATCCAACTAGTCCTTATTTCTTAACTGGAAATTTGTGGCCTTGATCACCAAGGAAAATTGTGCATTTTGATCACCTTCCTCCTATTCTCCGTCCTCCATCCTCTGTCTCTGGTAACCACAAGTTTGAGCTCTTTTTCCATGACTTTGGGGGTTTTGTTTTGTTTTGTTTCTAGATTCCACATAAAATATAAATCATATAGTTTTTGTCTTTTCTGTCTGATTCATCTCACTTGGCACAATGTCTTCAAGTTCCCTTCATGTTGTTGCAAATGGTAGGATTACCTCATTTTTTGTGGCTGAATACTATTCCACTATATGTATAAATATATACTTATATTTATATTATACTATAACTTTATCCGTTCATTCATCAATGGATACTTGTTTCCATGTCTTGGCTATTATGAATAATGCTGCTATGAACATGGGGGTGCAGATATCTTTTCCAGTTGGTATTTTTGTCATTGCCTTTGGATAATATTCCCTGCAGTGGATTTGCTGATCATAGAGCAGTTTTATTTTTAATTTTTGAGGAAACTCCATCCTGTTTTCCTCAGTGGCTTCACCAATTTACATTCCCACCAACAGAGCACAAGGCTTCCCTTTTCTCCACATTCATGCCAGCATGTGTCATTTCTTGTCTTTTTGTTCATGGCCATTCTAACAGACTTGAGGTGATGTCTTATTGTGGGTTTAATTTATATTTCCCTGATGACTAGTGATGTTGAGCATCATTTCATGTGTTTGTTGGCCTTTTGTATATCTTTTTTGGGAGAAATGTCTCTTCAAGGTCCTTTACCTATTTTTTAATTGGGTTATTTGTGTGTTTGCTTTTTGCCATTGAGTTGTATGAGTTCTGTATATATTTTGGATATTAACCCCTTATCAGATATCATGTTTTGCAAATTTTTTTCCCATTCCATAGGTTGGCTTAGCACTTTGTTGAGGTTTCTTTCGTTGTGCAGGAGCTTTTTAGTTTGATGTAGTCCCATTCATTTATTTTTTATTTTGTTGTTTGTGCTTTAGCTATGGTATCCAAAAATTTATTACTAAGACCCATGTCAAGGACCTTCATTTTTATGTTTTCTTCTTTTCATAGTTTCAGGTCTTACATTTAAGTCTTTAATTCATTTTGAGTAAGTTTTTGTGAGTGGTGCAAGATCCGGATCCAGCTTCATTCTTTTTTTTTTTTAAGATTTATTTATTTATTTGAGAGAGAGACAGAGTGCAGCAGGTGGAGAGGCAGAGGCAGAGGGAGAGGGAGAAGCAGACTCCCCACTGAGCTGGGATCCTGACATGGGGCTCGATCCCAGGACATGGAGATCATGACCTGAGTCAAAGGCAGATGCTTAACTGTCTGAATCACAAAGGAGCCCCAGTTTCATTCGTTTACATGTGAATCTCTAATTATCCCAGCACCATTTGCTGAAAATTTCTTCAGAGTATTCTTGGCTCCCTTGTCAAATATTAGTTGAACATTTATGCTTGCATTTATTTCTGGGCTCTGAATTCTGCTCCATTGGTCTATTTCTCTCTCCCTCTTTTTTTTTTTTATGTCAATTCCATACTGTTTTGATGACTATGGCTTTATGGTACAGCTTGAAATCAATACATCACGAAGACATAACAACTATAAATATTTATGTGCCCAACATTGGAGCACTTAAAGCAAAAACTAACAGAGCCAAAAAGAAAAATAAACAATAATACAATAATAGTTGGGGACTTTAATCCTCACCCTCAACAATGGATAGATCATCCAGACAGAGAATCAATAAGGAAATCGTGAATTTGAACAACACTATAAACTAAATGGACCTAACAGGTATATACAGAATATTCTATCCAAAACAGCAGAATACACATTCCTCTCAAGTGCTCAAGAAGTGTTACAAGTAGAAATTACCTGACACAATAGTTACATGAAATAATAAAAAAGCAGTGATTATCCCATTATTCTGTAAGTTTTATTTCTCCCAGTTCAAACCTTGGTAACATTTCATTTTTTATTCTAGAAAGCTGATCTATGTGCGTGATTTATTTTATCTATACAACATTTCTGTTCATTCACACAGCAGATGACACGTGTTGCAATCTCTCCTCGAGGCTTTTAAAAAACATTTTTAGCCCAAATGACATAAGTTATTGCTAACTAATGATATATAATTTACCAAACCCCAGCTTTTAGAACACGTTAAAATCAAAGAGAAAGCCACGCATATTTAGTAACTAATGTATACAGATGTGATAATGATAATCTTACTACTTAATAGTGATTATTGAATTGGAATTCATCTTCAACATTCACACTGCAAGTGCTTTGACCAGACGTAGAATAAGAATTGCACTTGTAGAAAATAGGGAAAGAAAGAAAATTGCTTCTTGAGCATAAAGCAACTCTAGGACCCAAATATTTGGGGGAAGAAATTGAGCCTAATACTTTGGAGACAATGGACATGATTGAATATGATTAAGTATGATTTTTTAATTCTTACAAATGTGGACCCTGATGAAGACTGGCTTCTGTTGAGTCCCACTGATTTAATTTGGGCATACTGTAATTTACTGGGCTGGAGTAGAAACAGTAATTCGGTGAGGCCATCATAAGCTCATTAGAAACACACTGAGAACGCTTAATGGCGTACAACCCACAGCTTTTTGCATCCATTTTATAGCGATCCCCTCTTGCCATGCCTGCTGCTTTCTACTCCATGCTGTTGATAGTATGGTCGTTTTCAAACACCCCAGAAAATGAGAGGTATTTTTAAAGCAAGATTGAAGTCACCAAGAAACCTAGAAAGCCAACATTTCAGGGGTGTGCGGCACACTGTTAGGATAAAAAACTTCTCGTATATTGTTAATCATGGTAAGATTGGTTAGCTGTTAAGTACTGTATAGTGCCACTAATCAAAAGCTCAAACATCCTACACAAAGGAACAGAAATAATTACTCTCCCTGAGCTTCTATTGTTTCCTGCCTCAGCCTTCCCTGAACTAATAAAAGGTTTAATTTTAACTTGTGTGAAGGAAATGTCAGCATTACAAAGAAATACAACATTCCGCTGCTTTGCTCACAATCAGGTAACACACATAATGAATTAGACCTTAATAGACCCAAGCTAAGTGAAGCCTAAACAAACCGGGGTAACCCCCCCTCCCCGCCATGCACTTTTTCTCTTTCTCCTTAATTGATACGACCGCATGCAAAAAGCCTGGGTCCCAACATCCTCACGTTTCAGATGAGAATGTTCTGATAAGGTGTGAGAGCTCTGGTTATGAAATATATATGTCTGTGCTTATGATATAAGCTACGCACAGTGGGTGATTTAGTTCAAACGTGGGATGTTTATTCTGATGCTTCACAGGAAGAATGGGGGGAGGGGCGGGCAGAGGAGATGCTTAAAGGCTTCCTGAATTCAAATGTGTGGTTTTTTTTTTTCACTTTACTATCTTCAAAAAAACTAAGATAAATTTTCAATCCAAAACCTGTGTTTGAAGTTTCAGTTTACTAAGAAGAAAGTACTACTCTATGAATATATGGAGAAGGACAATTCCTCCCCCAGTCTTCTGAATTGTGGGTTTTGCAACATAATTTGACTCAAATTTCAAACAGAAACAACAAAAAGAAAAAAAAGCATACAGGTTAGTTAATATTTATTGTTTGAAATAACCAAAACACTGTGGAAATCTGGGGAGATTTGATTATCTTTGTTTATTCTTTTAGCTATCCACGAATGCATATGAATTACTCACTGCTTCCTGGAATTAAGTGCTAGGGTGCTTCAAAAGCAGTAAATAACGTATCTGAAAGAATTGTCTAATTGTTTAAGTCACACACAGTACTGTGAAATCGCTGGGAAACAATTCTGTGCCGTAGCATATGAAGAGCCTGGATTGGACAAGTCACTTACCCACTGCAGGCCACTAACAAGATGGTGATAACACCTGCATGGCTAGTTGTGAAAATGACAGAGGTTGCCCAGTGTGCCTGAAGGAGTCCACACAAACCCAGGCACACAACAAGTGTGTAACAAATTGTAGCTCTGATAATCAAAATGCTTAACAGGATATTAAATGTCTCCTACTATGTCCCTATGTTTTCTTTCCTCTTCCAGCCGTTCACCACACTGCCACCAGAATTATTTTCTTCTAAACCACGGTTCTGTTTATGGCACTTTCCTCCTCAAAGTCTACAGTCACAGTTCTCAAATATTTCTTAATAGAAAATCCCTTTTAAAAAAAGACAACTACATCTAAAATGAGTAAAGAGGGACTGTTTTCGTGGTGTAGACCTTATAAATTCAACTTTGTAATATATACTATATTATGGGACAAGAAGACAAGAACAGGGAAACTATTTTAAAGAATATTAACAATTTTAATATTTTTGATAATATTAAATAGACAGCTAAGAATGATAGTGAAGTCTGGTATCCGTTCAGCATGGAAAGAAGTTATTTCAGACTTTTGGTTGTACAGAATGGAAAAAATATTGAATCACAAAGATAAGTAGTCATGAATGAGAATAGGTCTTTTTACATAGCAGTTTATAATCTTGAAGTTTAAATAATTTAACAGATCTAGAAACTTGAAAGGAAGAGTAGTAAATTTTGTTTATTCTTCAACTGCTCACATTTCTCCTGCATTATGGTGGGAGTCAGCAACTGAATCTTTCAAATAATTTTAAACTTTATTTTTAGCAGAGACTTTTATAGTTTGCAAACACATTATCAAAATTTGTTTTGACTTAAGTTTCACAAGATTCTTTACCCACTCCTGTTTTATAGATATTATTAGTACCTTTTGAGATTAGTTTATTATTTGGGTGCAATATTTTGGACTCTTCCTCCACCCCCTTTTCCTTCTTCCCTGAAAACAAACAAACAAACAAACAAACAAAAAAACAATTGTGATGAGTGATATGCTTTTGGAATCTGAAATATCTGAATGTGGCCTTACTTCTTCCTTACTTATTTATAAATGCTTGGCTAGGCACAATATTCCAAGGACATTCTTCCCTTCCTCAAACCCCATCTTCCGATTTCCAGTGTTGCAAAGGAGAAATCTGATAACAAGCTATTCTTTTCCTGTGTTGGTCCTCACCTCTCAAGAAACTTAATATGATTTCTCTTTGTTTTTGGAGTTCAGCACTCTGCTGGCTTATGCTTTAGTCTGTGTCTATCTTTTTGCCATAATTTTAACTGGCACATGGAGAGACTCTTCCATTGGAAAATTCAGATTTGGCCATTAATGGCACTTTAGGTTGGCCCTGTGTGTTCCCTTGATATGCCCCATCCTTCGGTTTCTTTTCTTGTTCTGTTCTGTTTTGTTTTGTTTTCTAGCACTTTCTTTCTGGCCTATCAAGAAGCTCCAGGGTCATCTTGTATATCCGCTGCCCCAGTGTTAGAATCATTTTTCCAAAGAGTCCTGGTTTCTTTATTTGAAAATAGTTAGAAATCAAGATCTGGGCCCTGGTGAGCACACCATAGGAGTGTGATTGCTTCAAAGCCCTCTTAGCAAACAGAGCCATGAAATGTATACAAATATTTCTCCTTTTTTCTGAATCCCTCTATCTGTATCTGAATGAACTTGTGGGACTTCATCAAGATAAAAAGCTCTGTACAGCCAAGGAAACAGTCAAAAAAACTAAGAGGCAGCCCACGGAATGGGAGAAGATATTTGCAAATGACACTACAGATAAAAGACTGGTATCCAAGATCTACAAAGAACTTCTCAAACTCAATACATGAGAAACAAATAACCAAATCAAAAAATGGGCAGAAGATATGAACAGACACTTTTTCAATGAAGACATACAAATGGCTAACAGACACATGAAAACATGTTCAAAATCATTGCCATCAGGGAAATTCAAACCAAAACCACATTGAGATACCACCTTACGTCAGTTAGAATGGTAAAAATTGACAAGGCAGGAAACAACAAATGTTGGAGAGGATGTGGAGAAAGAGGATCCTTCTTACACTGTTGCTGGGAATGTAAGTTGGTACAGCCACTTTGGAAAACAGTGTGGAGGTCCCTTAAAAAGTTAAAAATAGAACTACCCTATGATCCAGCCATTGCACTACTGGGTATTTACCCCAAAGATACAGACGTAGTGAAAAGAAGAGCCATATGCACCCCAATTTCATAGCAGCATTGTCCACAATAACTAAATTGTGGAAAGAGCCGAGATGCCTTTCAACAGATGAATGGATTAAGAAGATGTGGTCCACATATACAATGGAATATTACTCAACCATCAGAAAGAACGATTACCCAACATTTGCAGCAACATAGAAGGGACTGGAAGAGATTATGCTAAGTGAAGTAAGTCAAGCAGAGAAAGACAATTATCATATGGTTTCACTCATTTATGGAACATAAGGAATAGGGAGATCAGTAGGAGAAGGAAGGGAAGAATGGGGGGTGTAAACAGAAGAGGGAATGAAGCACGAGAGACTATGGACTCTGGGAAACAAACTGAGGGCTTCAGAGGGGAGGGGGTTGGGGGATTGGGATAGGCCAGTGATGGGTATTAAGGAGGGCACATATTGCATGGAGCACTGGGTGTTATACGCAAATAATGAATCATAGAACACTACATCAAAAACTAAGAATGTACTGTATGGTGACTAACATAACATAATAAAAAGTTATTATTTGAAAAAAAAAAAAAGAAATAAACTGAACCCGAACTCTAGATCCTAATGTCTCTGATTCTAATGCAGTACCATAAGGTTCATTCTCACATCTTGCTTTTCTGTAAATCCCTCCTCCAACAGTGAGAAATCTGGCTCCCAACATATATCATCCATTTTTAATCCACCCATGTTTAATCCAAGTCTAACAACGCAGCAATTTCAAATTCTTTAACCCATAACCCAGAAAATCATTTTTCAATTATCATTACAATTTTTAAGAAGACTTTTTGAAAATCCCTTCAGAAAAATATTATTGTTAGAATGTTACAATTAAACACTGAAACATTCTAATAATAAAATTTTAG
The DNA here is from genome assembly GCF_017311325.1 of Ursus maritimus. Taxonomy (NCBI): domain Eukaryota; kingdom Metazoa; phylum Chordata; class Mammalia; order Carnivora; family Ursidae; genus Ursus; species Ursus maritimus. The sequence continues at coordinate 11,459,006 of NW_024427107.1, forward strand.
ATACTCTGCTCTCCCTAAAGAAAGGGTATTTGGTTTTAGAAAATAAAGGGTGATTAGCTTTGGTTTCCCTTGAAATATTAATATCAGCACTTTAACTCAAGACAACCAATAATAGAATGATAGAAATCCTATAAATTACTGCAATTACCACAAATAATTGAAAGATCAGTGATTTAAACACCATGCCTTAACAAAATGGACAGCTCGCGTGTCATTGACAATGGATTTTAAAAAGATAACATCTTGGGGCGCCTGGGTAACGCGGTCGTTAAGCGTCTGCCTTCAGCTCAGGGCGTGATCCCTGGGTAGCACAGTTGTTAAGAGTCTGCCTTAGGCTCAGGGCATGATCCGCGTTCTGGGATCTAGCCCGCATCAGGCTCCTCTGCTGGGAGCCTGCTTCTTCCTCTCCCACTCCCCCTGCTTGTGTTCCCTCTCTCGCTGTCTCTCTCTCTGTCAAATAAATAAATAAATAAATAAAATCTTAAAAAAATAAAAAATAAAAGATAACATCTTAATTATTATTACTACCTATTAAAAGTGGAACAACCACTTGGGCACATCTAGGAAAACAGTTTTTCCATTCTTTTGCTTTCTCATCGTATTACCTGTGAGAGGGACTGGACAGTGAGTTGTATTGGAGATGACCGTATGTGTTCCTGGGTAGCCTTTTGGTGTCAATGGATTGAATGTTTGTGCCCTTCCAAAATTCCTATGTTGAAGCCCTAACCCCAGTGTGATAGTATTTGGAAGTGCAGCTTTGGGAGGTATTCAGGTTTAGATTATAAGGGTGGGACCCTCATGATGGAATCAGTGCTCTTATACAAACAGAGAGAGAGAGAGACAGAGAGATCTCTGTCTCCCTCCACAAACATGCATGAATGGCCATGGGAGCACACTACATTGCAATTTCACGTGCAATCCAGAAAGTGAATCTGCTGACATCTTGATCTTGGGTTTTCCAGCCTCCAGAACTGTGAGAAACAAATGTCTGTTGTTAACGACCCCCAGTCTCTGGTATTTTGTTACAGCAGCATGAGCTGACTAAGACACTTGGTAATTCATGAGATCTAGCTCGTTTGGTCATTTATAAATTTTGGAGGTTAACAGTTGCTTTATATTATTCAGTTGCAACTACATATGTAAAACATATTTTCTTTATACTAAAATATCATCATATGTCATTGTGTTCTTGGAAATTAAGATATTTAAACTATGAAAAACATCATTAATCTTCAACAGGCTAGATCTGAAGAATTCCAAGTACAGTCCCACATTATGGATTTTTTTTCTACAGTTGAATGTGTGTCAAGCATCCCACAAAATAGTAAGTCCATATGAAAATACCACGCAAAGCAAGAACAATGAATGTTTTTGTCTTGATTGAATTAGCAGATTGAATTTTCTAGTAGCTGACTCATCTGACATTTGTGCAAGGTCAGTAACAGAAAGTTTAATAAGCTCCATCCTGATAATGTAGCTTTTCCAACACATGTGATACATTAAGATATTTGAATATGATCACATTCAAGTTTAAGTCGTGTTTTTAAAAATAACATGAAGTTATTTATTTTTGCAGACAGAAGCTTAAAGCTTTATTTCCATGCACACTATGTTGTATTACAGAATGATATTACTACGTAGCAAGAATCATAGAAGCTCTTTTGGAAAACTCACTGCATAAAACATGGTGGCGTGTGGGGCATATCTTAACGCAACTAAAGATAAACCCTAGACCAAATGAATAGGATGATAGTATTTTTGCCGGTGAGTGATTTTGTGTAGAAGCAGAACAAATTGATTTTATTTTGTATTGTCACTATGACCAACACTAGTTGGATGGTCAGGTGACGGCAAAGTCGATTTGTCATTTCTCCTTGACATGAAAGATAGCTCTCGATTATTCTACATTTTCTAGTTGTAGGCAGAAATGCATAATTATTTTGCCTCAAAAACATAAGAAGGTAGCATTTACAAATATAAAACTTGTACAAAATAAAAACACATCTTACCATAATTTCTAAAACTAGCTTTACCGTGCCTTAGCATTTCCCAATATCAATTAAGTAGACATGCTTAGGACAACTCTACAAACTTCTTAATCAAATTCTTTTTCATCAGAGGTTATAAAATTGCACAGAAAGAGTCAAAGGTATACCCCATAATGAGATAACTTGGTTGTAGTTATTATATTGGTAATCCTCAGGGGGAAATTCTAGAATATGTCATTTTGGTCACATATTTTAGAAATGTAATTTAAATGGTATTTGAATGAAATGTGTGCGAAACCTCAAAATCCTCTACAGAATTTCGGAAATTCATGGTACATACTTGGAAAACGACTTCTAGAATTCAGCCCAGATTTCCTAGTCCACTTCTCAAACTCATTCACATGCCAACCTTCACCTCCCAGTTGGTCTTATCTCCTGGGTCTTACCCTGAAAATACAGGCCTCTTTGGCCATGGCATTTTCTTGGACCCTTCATGTTCTTTTCCTCTTGCATAGGTTTGTTCCTGTGCTTCCATTTGCTAGAAATACATTGTTCTTCTCTAGTCTTCCTGGTAAACATTTAGGCTTATTTATTAAATTTATGCCAAGTCTTAGCTTACAAGTCTGCTCTTTGGGAAGTGTCTGATTTTCTGTCAGAGTCAGGTGGTTTTGCACTCAGGGCTCCTTTGGGGTTGTGTCTCACTCCACTGCTGGAGAGAACCCATATTCTCTCTCCTCCCATTCCCAAAAGAGAGAAAATCTCCACTGCTTTCAACACACATAGAATAAATAGGACAGATCTAGTGTTTCCAGGCCTTTATCAAGGAGAAAGTCTGGCTGGCAAACTTGGTCAGTCTGACACTCAATTACCTCTCAGCGGTAAACACATTGGAAAACGATGTGTGTCCACTCTTTATCCTCATTCTTCTTGCCTTATGTCTATGAAGCAGCCCTGTAGTCTTTGCAGAGGTGAGCACTTGGGGCCAGTTATATACCTGCCCAGCATGCTTTATACTGTGATGGACAAAATCTATGTTGAAGGTGACTCGGGCCTGAGCTGCTTACTGAAACATCATTTACAAAAATCCCTACATCTTTGGGGTTATGATGTGCTTGCCCAGATTAATAAAATTGTATCTCATTTTTCATTTCCCTTGCCATTCTTTAATGTATATGCCAGAAGTCAAAAATCTAAAGGAAATAGAGTAATAGGATTCAGGCATACAAAATGTGTAACATGCATGCTACCATTCATCAAGATGTCAGTCTCCTCTGCTAAACTGTGAGTTTCTGGAAGACTCGGAGGGTATCTTGAGCCTCTGGTGACTTGTACAGGTACAAGCAGAAATTCAAGGGTGTATTTAATAAATACATGATCAAAATAGATAGAGATTAACCTGGTCTAGTATAGAAAGTGGATTGGAAAGAGGAAAGAGATGAGATGGGAAGGGAAGGGGCTGGAAGTAATATAAGTAGTGGTTAATAAATAGTAATAGACTCAAGCTAGACCAGCCAGTTTGAAGCCTGATTCTGATGCTCTAGCAGCTGTGGTATCTTGACATGTCAAGTTACTTTCCGTGCTCAGTGTCTTCTTCAGTAAAATGGGAATAAAAATAGCATATACCACACCTTTTAGAGGATTAAATAAATGAGTTAGCATTTATAAAACAATTAGAACAATGTGGGGCTCATATTAAGAATTATATAAATGTTTATTCAACCAATCAATTCATCAACCAATAGTATAGTTAGGGGATGTTGCAATGATACTGATGGTTTGAACCTAAATGGTGATGCTAGAATGGGAGATTGGAGAAATGTTAGCAAATGGGGAGGGAAGCATTTGTTACTGAGCCCTCTTTAGAATTAAAGAACTCTGGCTTTCCATCCATGATACTGATATGGTTATATGAGCTTCTGTAAATCTGACCTTCCAAATGTCAGCTTAGGGGCTTATTTATTTCTTATGATGCTCGGAAAGGCAGATATCATTTGATGGGGTGTCTGTCCATTTTGGTCCCTCTTTTGACTTCATCTTCCTATAATGTTGTGGAAAAACGTGTAATCTCTGTGCCAAATTACTTGCAAATGAACTTTTTGAGCTGATCATCTTGGAATATTTCAGAAAACAATGCAAATATCTTCATGTCTGAAAGAAAACAATTTTAATGATATAGATATGAAACTAGTTCCCATGTTTCTGAGGCAACCGATAAATATAGTAACTTTGATTTTGGATTAATAAGGTAAAAAAATTAAGTTAACAAGACATTTTTGTTGTCCTAAACCAGCACACATATGATGCCTTTATATCTTTTATAAGTTGCAAATGGCACCCTTTCCAGGAGGATGGGTTACAAGAAGGCAGCTCTTCTTCCTGGCTGAAGTTGTTTGCCAAACCAAGCTCCCCTTCACCAGACATGGGGGACACTTACATAAGGCACGAAATGCCAACCACATACTGAGGCCCTGCTAAGCCTTTATGAAAGAAGATGTGAAACTGTTCCTGACTAATATTATCTAACTTGGAGTTAGGTTTCAACATAATTTGAATCTGTTAATTAGGTAATTGATGACACTATTTTGATTTATTATGAAGAAAATAAACCACAGACATTGTAAGGTGAAGATAGGTTAGAAAACCGTTTATTGGGTATTCTCAATGTACCCGGCACTGAACTAAGCATCTCAATTTGAAATTGAAAGGAGTAAATCAGAGCTCAAATATTTATTTCCTAGTTTAAAAAAAAATTACAAAGAAAAACTATTCCCCTCTATCTTAAATAATAACTGTGAAAATTAAACAAGGTAATATAGGTAAAACCATGTAAATCTTGAAGTGTTTTTAAAAACATGTTAATTGTATATTTTTTAATAATTCAGAAATTATTTTAAATAAATTTAAATAATAATAGCAATATTAACAAAAATAATACATTTTGCTTAACAAGAAAAGAGATGGTTCATTGTCATGTTTGCTTTGAAAAATGATATAATTTAAGCCTAATTATTTTATTCCCTTTCAAAATGCATGGTTCTTTAGTGCAGATTAAGAACTCTAATTTTTTCAATGTGATTTTTTAAAAAATTACAACTGAACACTTTGCTGTATGGACTTAAGTTCTCTATGTCTCCATTTACGTTAGAGTGAAAGGAAATATTAATTTATCTATGTCCCTTTCATTAAAACAATAATCTGATACTTTGTATTTGCACGTATTTTCACTTTGAAAGTGATATAAAAGTACTTTAAAATAAATTTTAACAGGGGCGCCTGGGTGGCATAGCGGTTGATCGTCTGCCTTCGGCTCAGGGCGTGATCCCGGTGTTATGGGATCGAGCCCCACATCAGGCTCCTCTGCTGTGGGCCTGCTTCTTCCTCTCCCACTCCCCCTGCTTGTGTTCTCTCTCTCGCTGGCTGTCTCTATCTCTGTCGAATAAATAAATAAAATCTTAAAAATAAATAAATAAATAAATAAATAAATAAATAAATAAATAAATTTTAACAGACATGATAATCAGTCTCTACCGATATATTACTATTGAGAAGATTTCTTCCCATATATCTACAGTTTGTAGATTCTCATAGTTAATTCACAATGTTCTAATTCAATCAACAGAAATAAGGCTTAATTAACATTTTGTTTCCTGAGTTCCTAGCTACTATATAAATTCAGCTCCAGCTAGAAAAAGTACACTGAATTCTGAATAGTGAACACACAATCAAAATACTTACTCATTTTGTGTGTTTGAGAATACTTATTGATCTAAATTATTTACCAATTTCATTGGCTTCAGTGAGTAATTTTTCAATCTCTCATTTTTATTTTGTATGTACATGTGTCCATTCCCATTTAGACCCGGTATAATCTATTCAGGCTGTGTCTATAAAGGTTCTTAGTGTGCACTCCATATGCAGCATATTTCAACAAATTTTTCACACCAGAACTGAATTGCAAGCATGTAAAATTTTTGTGAAGTGGGCTGTAAAATATCAGACACAATACACTCTATCCAAGTTGACAGCTGATATCTGATCTGAAAATAGTGTATTTTCCTTCAAATGTCAGTATCCTGTCACTTTGCGTTGAGTTGATATAAACAGCTATACAAGAGGAAAAATTTCACTGTGAAAATCTTTTATAAATACAACAACTAAAAAACAAACTAAACAAAAATCAAAGCTCTTCCCATGTTTTTAATATTTGAAATTCTGCCTCACTACAGGAGTGATAATCTCTTGCAAATATTTACAAAATGGTGTATTAGTCTCTGATTGCTGCTCTAACAAATCATCACAAAGACTTAAAACAATGCCAATTGGTCTAGAAATCAGAAGTCCAAAATGGGTCTCAATGGGCTACAAAGTGTGTTGGCAGAGCTGTGCTCCTTTTTGGAGGTTCTAGGGGAGTATGGGATAATAAAAAATATTAAGTCTTTGGTTCCTGGCACAGAGCTCTTTAAACCTTTGGGATCTCTTGAGTGATGGGTGTCTTTGGTGTGCTAATGAGATGACTCTTGGGTGAGGGGTTCCTAAATAGCTTCAGGATGGTGACTGGTCACCAGAAAGACCAAACCCTGGTTAAAGAGTTGGCATTTTGGGCTCCACCCCACCCCTGGCCTCCAGGGAGGAGAGAGGAGCTGGAGATTGAGTTCAATTGCTAATGGCCAATGATTTACTCAAGCATGCCTACGTATGAAAGCTCCATTATAAACCGCTAAACTATGGAGCTTGGAGAGTTTCTGGGTTGGTGAACATATCAAGGTTCTGGGAGAGTGAAAGCTCTGCATGTCCCCCTACCCCATAACTTGCCCTATGCGTCCCTTTCATTTGGCTGTTCTTGAGTTGTGTCCTTTAAAATAAAGTGACCATAATAAATTAACTGTTTTCCTGGATTTTGTGAGTAGGTCTAGCAAATTATTGAACCTATAGGGGAGTTATGGGAACACCTGAATTTATCGTCAGCCAGGCAGAAAGGTGAGCATCCTGGCCATTCCATTTGTGGCTGGTGTCCGAAGTAGTGCAGTCCTGTGGGATTGAGACCTTAATCTGTGGGATCTGTGCTGACTCTGGTAGTTAGTGTCAGAATTGAGTTGAAATGTTGGACACCCTGTTAATGTTGGAGAATTGGGGAACTAGTGTTGACACCGTGGAGAATTGGTGAAGACACCAAGTATTTGGTATCAGGAAACAAACTTCTCAGGGAGAATCTATTTTCTTGCCTTTCCCCGTATTTTAAGGCCTCCTGCTTCCCTCGCCTCATGGCCCCTTCCATCTTCAAAGCAAGCAATGGCTGGTTTTGTCTGTCCAATATCACATCATGTTGACACAGCCTTTTCTGCCACTTCTTCCACATTTAAAGACCCTTTGTGATTACCTTAGCCCACTGGATAATCCAGAGTAATCTTATTTTAAGATCAGTCCTTTGGCAACCGTCATTCCATCTGCTCCTTTAATTTTCTCTTGCCATATAATGTAACACATTCACTGGTTCCAAAGAATTAAGATGTGGATATCTTGGAGGGGAGCTTGAGGGAACACTATTGTATTTACTACAAATACAGTAAATGTACAGTAAATGTGACTCTTCCACAAGAGAAATCACTCGATAACCTAAAAATGTAATGCATCACATAAATGCTAGGACGTTATCCATATTATTCTGTGATGTTGAAACTTTGACATATCAAATGAATACATGAATATGTGAAAAAGAATATCAGGTAAAAGAAGACATGGTTTTAGAGCTCGTTCTGCTCTGCTCTAGTGACCTTGGGCAAATCATGTCAACACTTTGAGTGCCTGCATCAATGGGCGTCATAACACCAAGTCATCAATTCAAAGAGCTATTGAAAGAAGAAAATGAAATAATGTATGTGAAAACAAACAGGAAATCATAGTGCTACTCACACCTTATGTTATATAAACATGCCATTGGCTTGAGTTCACAAACTTGGAAAATGAGATTATTGTTTATTATCACACTCCTTCCTATTGATAATGCTGTTCAAACTTGCAGGACCAGTAATCGCGAAGACACACTCCTCAAAACCAAATTTCCCCTGCCCCTGCCCTATATCCTCTGCCTTCTATCTACTCTCCACCCTCTTATAGCCCTCCTGCTCCCCTCAGGTTTGGGAGAAGCACAACCAAAAGAAAGAAAATTTTGGACAATGGTAGAAGTATGGAAAAAAGTGACAGTTTGGGAGCCACTATTTTTTTCACATTGGGAGGGAAAAAAGTAATGAGAACTTAGCGAGAGTCTTTAAGAAATTGAAGCTTTAGAGCACAAAGGAATGGTGACAGAGTAAGACACAAGCTTAAAGATAAGGGATTTAGTTCAGACCTCAAAAATAACTTCCCAAACTCAAAGTCAATAACAGTTGAAATGGGATGCTAAAGGAAGTTTTATATTTTCCTGCTTTAGAAGTCTTTTGAAGAAGGAAAGTGAAAGTATGCTCACATTCTGTGAGCTGTAAAGGACCTGAAGTGTCTCTGACTTCATTTTAAAGGTAACAAAGTTGTTCCTTATAGAAGCAACATTCTCAGTACCAAAATGTATTTGTTCCTTTTCAGAATGATTTTGGCTATATTTAAAATTTGAAGTTTCCAAGAAAACTTTAGAACCTGTTTGTCAACCTCCCTGGCAAAGTCTCTTGAGATTGTGATTGGAATTATTTTGAATTTAAAGATTATGTGTGGGACAAGTAAATCTTTTCTGTATTGACTTTTGCAACCTGGCAATTAGCCCAGCTTCTCACTTACTGAAGGACATTAAAGAGAAGCCAAATAACATTTATATTTTGCTCCATAAGTTCACATATAACTTCAGGGTTAGTCCTCAATGACATGTCTTAAAAAAAAAAAAGACTTTATTTATTTGAGAGTGAGAAAGAGATAGAGAGCAAGCACAACAGGGGTGGGGGGGCCGGGGGAGAAGCAGACTCCTGCTGAGCAGGGACCCCAATATGGGGCTCGATCTGGGGCTCGATCCCAGGACCTGAGCCGAAGGTGGATGCTTAACTGACTGAGCCACCCAGGCGCCCCATGACATGTCTTTTTAATTTGGATTGTGAATATTTTGCTTTTTCATTTTCATGAAATAGAAACATTGCTATAAAGGGTAAATAAAACACATATGGACAAAGTAACATGATAAACTAAAATGAACAAGATGTAGTATACTGCTCACACTCAAGCAAATGCCCTCAAGTCCCTCCTCCAAAATGATTATTGCTGCAAAATTTAAAATAACCCCCTCCCTATCTAGAGGGGCCACTACCTTAACTTTCATGATAATCAGTTCCTAGCTTTTCTTTATAATTTTACCATATAATTATGGACCTGTAAACCACAGAATTTAGATTTTCCCGCTTTTAAATTTTGTATTAAAAGAGTAATGTGGTCTTTCTTGTGTCTTTTTTCTTTATTCAAAATTATTTTGGTGAGATCCATGCTATGTGGTTATACCACGATTTATTATTTATTTCACTGTGCTCACTTCTGTTGATGGTAATATTATGGACATTCATGGATGTGTGTTCCAAAGCACGTGCACAAGCCTCCTTGGACAGATGTCTAGAAGTGATTTTTCCGGGTTATACATGTGCATATTTTTCAATTTTATTTGGTGACACGGACTATTTTCTAGAATGTTCTACCAGTGTACATCACCACCATAGTGGAGGAGAGCCTCATTGTTCCATATTCTTACCAACACTTGGTATTTCCAGCTATTTCAACTTTAGTTCGCGAAGTGTACACTTTGCTCATGATTTTAATTTGCAATGATATGAGCAAGAGTATTATTTTTCATATTCTTCTCGCCAATTTGGGAATCCACTTTTGTGAAGGTTTTTTTCCACTTTAAAGCTGAATTTTCAATGGTTTTCTTTCTTTTTTTTTTCATTTGAAGGAGTTTTATTATATTGATTCTAATCCTTTAGTTAAATGTCTCATATTCTGTTGTTGGTTTCTGCATTCCACCTTTGCTGTCTTTGATTAAAAGACAATTTGTCTTACATAGTTTTATCAATATTTTCCTTTATTGCTATTGTTATTTAAGTCTTGTTTAAGAAATCATTTACTATCTTAAGATCTCAAATATATAATTTTATAGTCTTCTAAAAGCTTCATACTTTTTTCCATAATTAAACTTTAGTTACCTGGAATAGACTTGTTTGTAATGTGTGAGAAAGGAAACCGGTTTAATTCTGCAAATGGCACTCCATTGCTCAGTGCCATTTACTGGAATATTCACATTTTCCATTGATCTACCTTGTCCCTCTGACATATATCAAAGTTCCATATGTGTGTGTCTTTTTCTTGGTTTTCTTATGCTTTTGTGCCCTATTTTCTATTCTTGCTTCCATTACGTAATCTCCATATGATTAGAGCTTCGTAATAAATATGTTAGAATGTCTTGAGACTGAGTCTTCTCAACCTGATTTTTTCTTTAAAATATTTTTATTATTATTTTTCCATTTTTGTTTAAAAACTACTTTGTCAGATTCCACCAGAGAAAAAAATGATGGCATTGAATATCAAGATAAATCTGATGGAGATTTAATATATTTATAGTGTTTTTGCCTTACATCCAGGGATGTGATATTTCTCCACTTATTTGTCTAAGTGTTTCTTAATGAAGCTTTATGTGTTTCAAAAGAGTTCACATCTTTTGTTAGATTGGTTTCTGTATAATTTATGGGTTAAGTGGGACTCTGAATAACACCATTTTTGTTTTACTAAGTGTAAATTGTAATATAGAGAAATAAAATTGAATTCTGCTTCACTATGTCATTAGCTCTAACACTATGTACTCTTTGATTTTTTACTTTCTTTCGAAGTTTCTGAAACAGCAGTGAAGAAGCATGTGATTATAATTGTAAATTTCTCCTTTTAACTACCAAAATTTGTCAGGTTCAAATAAATTCGTTTATTATATCTTTTTAACAATTTCTTAAAATGTTATTTTATTCCTATGGGAACATTTATAATTCAACTGCTATTCCTTTGTCATTTACAATTAAACAAGTAAAATTAACTTTACAATTTTCTATACATTTTTTAAAGAATGCCATATCATTATCCTCCTCCTGAGTAAGACACATGAATCCACTCAATTCTTTATCTTAGAATAGCATATTTTATTTTACTAGAACATAATATTTACAGAAATTTTCCTACACCATGATGGGAGAAAAAATAAATAGCCAGAGATACCATACCTTTTTGATGATTTCGCAACAGTCAAGTTGGTATTTTCGCCTCTCCTTCTGTATTACAACAGTGAACCAAGAGGAAGAGTTGACATGCTCATCCACATTTACTCATCCAAGGATTGAATATATCTGGCCTTTTATTCTGTTCTATTTCTAGCATCTCAAAAGTGTGAACAGAATAAGGAAAATGTTGAAAAATTGAAGATTGGATCACAACGAAATAGTATTCACACCATCTAAGCAATTCACACTGCAGTGGTGTGACCTGTGGCCTTCGTTGGCCCTGCACTGCTGTATTGTTTCATTTGTTGGTGGATAACGAGGATGCAGAGCACTTGGTAGATCAGTAGCTGCACTGTCCAGCTCTATAGTGCTGGCATCCACTTAAATTTCAATTGATCAAAACTTGTCTATATCTAAATGATAAATTTTGGTCCAGCCTATAAAAGGCTGAACAAATTGTGCTTGCCACAGAAGAAAAGAGTTGAAGGTGCAGACCTTAAGAGGAGGCTTCTCTGGATCAATTTCAGGACTGAAAAGGATGGGGGGGGGGATGTATGGGAACTTCAACCCGGTCAAGCCACATTTTCTGGAAGCAGCCAATTTATGTGACACGGGGGAAAATGAGACTTTGTTATGCAGACAGTTCTACAGCTTCATATCTCTGCTGGATAAGGAAAAGGGAAAGTTTAAAGAATTCATGCACCAAATCCTGCATCTTAAGGAAAATTGCTGCCAGCATGGAACACAGCCCGTAGACCTTTTCCCCAGAAACTCCTATAAATAAGTGGTTCTGAAATAACTCTTCTTCTTCAAAGATGGGGAATCAAAAATAAAACAGCACAGGACATATTCAAATGAATCGAAAAGCTGGAGAGCAGAAGAAAAATACCAGAAAAAAATATCATCATGAAGAAGAAAATTGTGACCTAACATTTTTCAATGAATTAAAACAACAACGACAACACAAAAACCCTTAGAGAGTCAACTGCCTCTATGAAGCAAAAGTATAATTAAAATTTACAAGCACTCAAAGAAGAAATAGTGGAGCAATTGGTAGAAATGAAACGCTAGCTGGAAGTGGTCAGGAAATACGTGGTGGGGAAAACTTAAACATAAAGAAACATGGATGACCATAGAAAGAATGTAGGCAAGAAAAATCACTGTAGAATACAGATTTAGGACCATAAAGAATAGAAATGGGAAAGCCTGGAAAAATAAAATAGAAATGACTAAAACCTTAATCTGAGTTAGAGAGATAATTATAGAAACAGATAACAAAGGAGATGTATTATAACATAGTTGGACCACCCAGAGAAGCACAGCCTGATTTTTAAATACACAATGGAAGAAAATATTCTTAAATTTGGGAAGAAAAAGAAAGGATCCTTTTTAGTGGAAAAATGTCTAGCTATCAGAAATTTTAAATGAATTATTTAAGCATTTAGGCAAAAGGAATGAGCCACTTACAAGGAAAAAAATATATAAGCACTTTCACAGAAATATATTGGAGCAAAATATACAAAATCCCCAGGGAAAAGAGGGACCCAAGTATTTTATACAACATGAAATTTGTAATGCAAATGTAAAAGCTGTAATACACTTGTAAACATTTACACACAGGAAATTATTTCCTGGTCCCCTTTTGGGGAATCTCCTAGAGGACAACCCTCAGCCAAACTAAAGATGACTAAACATTACTGAGAGAGGCTCGGCAGTAAGCGATGAATCTACTTAAATATAGACGCAAGACCAAAATGAAAAGGAAGGTTATGGTGACAAAAGAGGAAGTAGGCATATTAAATTTTGACTTCCTCAAAAAGAGTCCATTAAAAATACGTATGAAGGAAAATGGAAAAGAAGGTGAGAGGTGGTACACATGTAATAATTTCCTCACCTTTAGTAGTTGCACAGGTACCAGGTAAAATGGACAAATTAAGTATCATGTATAACTATATTTAACAATACAATTGTGAATGCTAAGAAATTTTTTTTTAAATCAGCAGAAACCAAATGGCTCTAGGTTTCTGACATATAAGCTTCCAGCAAGGCCCCATGGTAGAATTAGCAGTGAAATTTTGAAGTAACAGGCAAGGTGGTGCAGAGTTGGAGATGGGTTGAGGCACGTGGGCTTGTGCCCAGGTACAGCAGGGGCTAGAGCAAGAGGCAGGTGAGTTTAAAGATATGAAGTTGTGTAAGAAGTGTCTGATACTTGAAAAAAATAATAAAAATATAACATAAAATATTATAATCATGATCAAATTTACCTGTTATATAAATAAATGAAATGGTAGAAACTTACCTCTTGAAAAATGTTTCCTATTGCTCAGCATATAAAATGATAAGTTGTATGTTAAAAAGCCAAATCTAAAACAAAGTGATTCAAAATAATTGAAAGGTAAAGACGGTGCAATGATAAACCAGGTATATTCAAATAATAATGCAGGGAGTCACAATATCACTGTAAGGATTTTGAACACTATATAAAAATCATAAGAAGGACATCTTATAGCAATAACATGTGGAATCCATAATGAAGATATAATTATACATTTTTATGTACCAAATAACTTAGTGGCAATTTTCATAAAGCAGAAATTACAGGAAATTCAAGGAAAAATAGCAAAATACTAAACTACATGATTTTAGTTCATCTATCTCATGCTATGATACATCAAGTAGATAAAAATCTGGGTAGGAATAAAAGAACTGAATAGCATAATTATTAAAGTAGGTCTATTTGAGATGTATATATGATAAATGACAGGCTGAAAAATGGCTCCGAAAAGTTATTCATACTAAATCCCTGCTAATGTTACTTTATTGAGAAAAAGAGTCTTTGCAGATGTAATTAAGTTAAAGATCTTGAGATGAGGTCATCCTGGATTATTCAGGTGGCCGCTAAATTCCATGACCAGTGTCCTTACAGGAGAAACGTATAGGATGTCAGCCTTCTGCATAACTGAAGTAATACACATTAAACTACGATGATACATTATTTTGTATCCTCAGATTGACAAGAATGACAGCAATTCTATTCTCTCCTCCATCCATTGGCTTTCCCTTTCTGTGATGCTCCATATCTCAGGAGCATGACCTGTAGCATACATTACTCAGTCATCTTTTGCATAAGGCTTTAGTTGGATTTAACCACCAGCAGATACTGACAGGAGAGTGGAGGTCAAGAGGAGAGAGTGGTTGAGGCAATTTTTTTTCTTCTCCTCCTTTTTTTCTTCTCCTCCTTGAATTGGTACATTGATTCTGTGGCAGAGGTTCCTCTCTCAAATTAGAACAGCTATGGTGATCCTTCTTCCATGGCGTCTACTTTATTTTTTTTTAAGATTTTATCTATTTATTTGAGAAAGAGAGAGAGCACGAGCAGTGGGAAGGGCAGAGGAAGAAGCAGACTTCCTGATGAGCAGGGAGCCCAACCCAGGGCTCTATCCCAGGACGCTGAGATCATGACCTGAGCCAAAGGCAGATGCTTAACCAATTGAGCCACCCAGGTGCCCCTCCATGACTTCTACTTTCAGTGGATTCCTAGAACCATATGTCCTTGGAAATAATCTCATTTTAATAAAAATGATCTCATTTTAATGGAAATTATCTTTACTAAAATACAAAAAGGTAAAAAGTGAAAAACCAAAACGGACAGGAAAATATAAAGTGGTCTAACATAGGTGTAATTGAAATCTCAGAACGAAAAGAGAAAGATATTTGAAGAGAAAATGACTAAGAAATTTTCAAAATAACAAAGACAACAAGCCACAGATTCGAGAATTTCATAGAACTTAAAGCATGAATAAAATATAAAACACCAAATTTTTAAAAATGATCAGCCAAAAAGAGAGAGCTAAAAGCTAAAAAAAAAAAAAAAAAAAAAAAAAAAAAAAAAAAAAAAAGATCAGCCAAAGAGAGAAAGAAAAGCTGGGGAAAGTGTTTCTTTGGGAAATGAAGGCATTTATTCCCTGTGTATGCCACACACTTACTTGTTCAGGGCAAGACACATGTTCAGAAAGGATCTGAGAAGAACATAAGCTTTCACTTCTGACTGATCTCTTGGGTCAGTGCAAAAAAGAAGTAAAGACTGAGTTGGAATTATAAATGTCCAGGCTAAGCATTAAAATGGTGTTCCAGCTCAAAGCCAATCTGCGAAGACTGGGAGATTTTTTTGTTTTGTTTGTTTCCTTGTGTTTCTTTGTATGTATGCACATACGTGTGTATGTGCATGTGTGTGTTGTAGCTCCTAGTATGCAAGGAAATCTCTATCAAAACATTAGCTGAAAGTAAGCTAAAGTGGAAAAGAATACAGTGATGACACACACAAGTAGGAGAAAAGTCTGCAAAAATGGTTGAGAAAAGTAACAAAAAAAATGAATAACTGCCTTCAACAAGCAAGAATGGCAAACCCAGGGGGAATGGGGAGAACATGATTTCCAGCATAACCACATTATAATATTTAAATATCTAGTCTTCAACGAAAAATTGTAAGGCATACAAAGAAGCCAGAAAGTATGGCCCAAAGAAAACGTTAATAATCACAATTGTAAGGTTTTGAGTAGAATAGTTAGAACAATGTAACAGAATGGAGAATCGACTAATAGACCTGCAGAAATATTACCAGTTGATTTTTACAAAGGTACAATGGCTATTCAATATTAAGAAGATAGTGTTTTCAACAAATGGGAAGGAACAACTGGACTTTCATGAGGACACATCATCAAAGTGGTTTCATGAATAGCATACATACACATGAAAAGATGCTCATGATTGTTTATTAATTATGTTAAAACATGAATTATAAGCACAATAATATATTACTAACCATCCACTGCAATGGCTAAAAGTGAAAACAAAACAAAACAAACAAAACAAAACCCTGACAATCCAAATGCTAATGAATATGCAGAACAGCCTGAAATCAGTTACATTTCCAGTAAGATTGCAAAATACTACAGCCATGTTTCTTATAAAGTTAATCACACACTTACTCCATAGTAAGTACCCAGCAATCCCTCCCTAAGAATTTAGTCAAGATACATGAAAACTTATGTTTACACAAAGACCAGTACATGACCAACAGCTTTTATGTAAGAGTCAAAATCTAGACAAAAATCTAAATGATGTCCTAAAACCTGTGAATGGATTTAAAAAATTGTCTTATGTCCATACAATGGAATACTACTCATCAATAAATGGCCTGAACTTCCGACACATGCAACAACATGGATAATTCTTTAAAGCAGTATATGAGGTGAAAGAAGCCTGTCACAAAAGCCTACATACTGTCTGACTCAATTTATATGACATTTTGGGAACTCCAGTTTGTGAGGAGAGAAATTGTGTTGGTGGTTGTCCCGGCCGACTAGTGAGGGAAGAGACTTGACAGCAAGTAAATATGAAGAAACTTTTTGGTGTGATGGAAATATTCAGTATCTTGATGATAGTGGTAGTTATTGATCAAACTATGTATTTTTAAAGGGTGAATTTTTTATGTAAATTAAAGCTTAGTAACCTGACAAGAAAAAAAATTTAAATAAAAAATATATATCAAACTGCTCTGAACACCCTAAAAAGAGAGAGTATTCTCTTGGAACTAAAAAAACATGATTGTAGAAATTTTAAAAAACAGGATGGAAATTGCATTTGTAATTAGATAAACTAAAAGCAAGTAATTCTTTCAAAAAACACTGACAAACACAGAGATGACTATTATGTGATAAAATCTAAGAAAGAATAAGAAAAAAAGATATCTAAGACAATATAGGAGGAATTTTAGAGGGGAAAAAAAAGAAAGAGGATAAGAGAGAAGAAATATGGCAAATACCTAAATTTTTTAAACAAAAAAGGCACAAGCACAGGTCTTGTTTTATTTGGGGAGAGAATGTATGTAATGTTTATGACTTCAGATAAATATATGTTCAAATGTGCAATGAAATTAAGAATAATTACTGGTAACATGTCATTGAAATGAAAACTGAACAAAAACTTGGTCAATGTTATAAACTAAGAAAAGTAAATGAAAGCGAATATAAGCAAGTATAATAAACACAAGACATTAAAGTCAAATGAGTAAGACAAGCATATCAGTGATCAACATACATTTGCTGAAATTGAATTCTGGGAGGTATACTATTAAAATGATGTAGAAAGATTGAGTATTAAGTAAGAGTAAGAAATTTTCATGTGTTCATAGTGTGACAAACTGCTACTGACATAAGTAAAAACATTAAAATGTATATAGAGGTTTAAATAATGCAATATCACTCGGTCTCTTTTAAGCAAAAAAGGCATGTTATTTTCAAATAACTGTATACTACTTAGAAAAAGAACCAGGTAGTTGTACATAAACAAGTTGAAATGGCATAAGGAAAATAGATATTTTAGAGACTA
This sequence comes from Ursus maritimus, assembly GCF_017311325.1. Classification (NCBI taxonomy): domain Eukaryota; kingdom Metazoa; phylum Chordata; class Mammalia; order Carnivora; family Ursidae; genus Ursus; species Ursus maritimus. The sequence continues at coordinate 11,476,608 of NW_024427107.1, forward strand.
CAAATCTGACCACAATGCAGTACAAGCAACAAAAACATTTAATACCAAGTAAATAAAGGCCACAAAAATCTAACAAAAAGGAATTTTCCTTTATTCAATTTTTGGGTCAAAGAGTAAAACAAGATTGAAATGTCAGCATTTAGAAATGATTTCTAATGTGAAAACTTGAAAACAACCTCCAAAGGCCTAAATACTTTTGTTAATTAAAAAAAATTATTGAACATAAATGTTATGCAAATTGCTTCTAAAATTATGCTCTTTTGAATATTCAAGGCTATGCTTTTCTGTTACTTTCTGGTTCAGAATTTTTTATAGTCCCCATGCTGTTACCTTTTTCTGTTTGGATTAGTTTTCTTTGACTAAAAAGGAAGCTGGGCCTGAGGTTTTCTGAAAGACAAGACTTAAGGATTGTTCCAATTGGCCTTTTCAAAGCTAGACACAGAATAGAAGTTGATGACTATAACCCCAACTCAATTTCTTGTATGTGGCTGACATTTATCCAGATTGGGTCTGTTGGACTTCATTGGATTCTTTGGCTCTGGTATCATGGTTCTTCCACCATTCTTGAGAGGTAGAATATAGAGTTTTCCACTACAGAAATGTTGCACATAATTGATGTACAACAACAGGCCTGCACTCCTCACAAGGTCTGTTCTATCTCCAGTTATGCACATTATGCTTTTTATTTTGAAAATATGCATTCAACCATGTTTTCTTCTGTATTTATTGTCTCTGAATAGGTTTGAAGGTAGAAATGAAACAGCCTCAGTTCTTGCTATTTCCCAAAAGAGGGCAGGTGCTGAGTTTTCTGGATAGCACAGACCCTATGACCTGAATCAGGCAGAGAGTGATCTGATGGGAAGGAGTTTTTGCATCTTCTTTGTATCCATTCATGCTTATTGTTTGGTTTTACTCAAGGCATATGCACAGTCAGGAAGTTTTATTTTTTGTTTTGTTTTATATCAAAGCTTTGGCAATGCGATAAAGGCCATTTCCTGGGCATTTGAAAATGGCTGGAATTTGTAGGAGGATTTTATGTCATTGATGTTTTGCTAACCTGATAACATCATTTTCCCATTTTTTTCTAAGTGCCAGTGATAATCATTAATAAAATTTTATACATGTCTATAATCATCTCCCTAAGGTAAATCCCAAGAAATAGAATTAATTGTTCAAAGATAGGAGTATTTTTAAGATTTTTGATACACATGGCCATAATAACACCAATTGTCCATGTCAATTTCTATTTGCTTCCAAAATATTTAAAATTGCTAATTTCAATAGCATATATTCATTTTTTAAAAAATAGACATTTTATTACACAAAATGGTATCTCGCTATATAGATTCTACTCCTTTTTCATTAAAAAGATACAAATTAACATGGAATCTACCCAGTTTTCTAGGTCAGCAACTGCAAATTCCATAGCCTATAGCTGTGAGACAGATAACACAGATGAGCAAAATGGCTCAGGGAATTCTGAATACTATAGTAAAATAGAGACTTTATCACATTTGTAAAACAGGGATAGTTGCTACCCAACTCCAACTGATGGTGCCATGAAGCAGGGAGGTCTAGTTCTGTGAAAGCTTCCAAGGGAAACTAGAAATCCAGAAAAGGAAATGAAATCTCCAGAAGTTTAAATATTGGACACTAAGTCAACTTTTTAAAAAATATTTTATAGACGAAGAGAAAAACATTTTGGACAAGATTTGGCTGATAGCCCAGAAGATTAGAACCATCATAGATAGTCTGTGCCAAATATCTATTTAATTTATAATGAGAAGATTTACACATATGAACCTTATTATCTTAACTACATAGAAATATATTTGTTGAATTGCTTTTGGCTTTCTACCATCAGATTTTATAGAGAATTGACATTTGCAAAGTGCATTTAAGAGATTCTTTACATCTTCTACCAATCTGCTTAAGACCTAACAGAAAAAGTACATGAACATATCAATAGATGTAGAAAACATATCAGGCAAAAGTCATTGTCAGTTCGTGATACAAACTGTTAGCAAACTAGGAATGGCAGGAGATGTTGTCAGCCTGAATAAGGACATCTACAAAAAATCTACAAGTAACATTAGGCTTCCTACTGAAAAACTGAATTCTTTTCCCTCAGAACCAGGAAAAAAGTCAAGAATGTCCATTTTCACCATCTTATTTAACATTTTACTAGAAGTTTTAGTCAATGAAATAAAGTAAGGAAAAGAAATAACTGCCAAATTAGAAATGAAGAAATCAATCTGTTCCTATTTGAAAGTAACATCACTGTCTATGCAATAAACCCCATCAAATCCATAAAAAGAAAGGCTCTTTGAACTCATTTGGGAGATTAGAAGAGTTGCAATGTACAAAGTCAAATTACAAAAATCAATTGTATTTCTATAAACTATAGAAATAACAATAATTGTAAACCTAACCTTGAAAAAGCACCTTTGACAATAACTCCTCCTTAAAAAAACAAACAAAAGAAATACATATAAATCTAACAAAATATGTATGGGATTTATATAGTGGAAGACATTGATGAAAAAAAAGTCAAAAACGACCTAAATAAATGGAGAGAATACTGCATTAATTATTGGGATAATCAATATAGTTAGTATCTCCTCAATTTAAGTATAGACAATGCATTCTGAATCAAAATTCTGGTAGGAAATTTATAGGTATAGACAAGCTGACTCCATAATTTATATGAAAAGACAAAAAACAAAACAAAACAAAAAAACCCTAAAATACTCAAAGCAAATGGGAAAAGAAAAAAAATGGGGGACTCCCACAACCAGAATTTAAGAGTCACCGTAAAGTTCCAGTAATCAAGGTGATGATGTTGATTAAAAAAAAAAGTCACCTTGGGGGCGCCTGGGTAGCACAGTCGTTAAGCGTCTGCCTTCGGCTCAGGGCGTGATCCCTGCGTTCAGGGATCGAGTCCCACATCGGGCTCCTCCACTGGGAGCCTGCTTCTTCCTCTCCCTCTCCCCTGCTGTCTTCCCTCTCTTGCTGTCTCTCTGTCATATAAATAAATAAAATCTTTAAAAAAAGTCACCTTGATCAATAGAATAGAACAGAAATTTTAAAAATAGACCTATACAAATATGATCAATTGATTTTTTAGCAAAGCTTCAAAGGCAAATCAGTAGAGATAGGAAAGTTTTTTCAACAAGTGGTGCAGTCACAGTTGGATATTCAGATGCAAAAATTGAACATAGACTTATACCTCACAGTGTATATAAAAATTTAATCACAACTGGTGATTGACTAAAATGTAAAAGATACACAAAATTCATAAAACACCTGGAAGAAAAATTTTTGGAAACTTAGGATGGGCAAAAATTCATAAAAATAATACCTAATTCCATAAAAGTAAAAAAGGACAAATTGGACTTCATTGAAATTAAAATAATTTTTCTTTGCTAAAGACACTGTTATGGAAACCAAAAGCCAACCCTTCCACCAACTGGGAAAAAGTATTTGCAAAAATTATATATTTGATGGGGTGCCTGGTTGGCTTAGTCAGTTAAGTGTTGGACTCTTAGTTTCCACTCAGGTCATGATCTCTGGGTCTTGAGACTGAGCCCCGGAGCTGGGCTCCCCACTCAGTGGGGAGTCTGGTTCTCTCCGTCTCCCTTTGGCCCTCCACCACTCTCTCTCTTTCTCTCTCAAATAAATAAATAAATAATTTCTTGAAAATTATATATTTGAGGCAGGTGGCTGCTTGCTGGATGTAGCCACAAGTCATGTGACCGGAAGGGCTCCCCACAGAGGCCGTCCCTCCTTGACAGGTCCTGAGTGCCTTGCCCCACCCCTGCCATGGGGTGTTGCTACAGCAGCCAGAACGAGGACTTGAACTGGGACTGAGAGGAACAGAAGCTGCTGCTGGTCCCTAATAGCCCCCCTACCAAAGCCCTCAATGGAGCTGAGCCCAACTACCACAATCTACCTCCCATTCATACAAATCCGTGAGCCCTGCTCTCCTCCAGCCTTGCTAAGACAGCCAGCAACACCATTGGTGTGTCCGCTGCAGACTCCCAGGGCATGGAGCCCCATGAGTATATGCACTAGGCAGGGCAGTACAGCATCCACTTGGCGATGCTGAGCAGCAGTCTGACCCACTGGAAGAAGCTGCTGCCATTGCCATCTCTCACCAGCCAGCCCCACCAAGTGCCAGCCAGCAAGCCCATCCCCTTCTCTGACTTACAGCATGTCCCCAAGATAGCTGCTTATGCCTACAGTGCAATTTCTCAGATCTGAGTGGACACAAAAGAGGAGCTAGTTGTACAGTTTGGGATCCCATGAAGAGAGGGATCCTTGGACAGCTCTTCTCCTCTCTTCACCCCAACTCCACCCTGCCTCCCTTGGCCCTCAGCCTCACTGAGGCTCACACAGTACCCTAACCTGCTACTAATCACAGAGTGTGGAGGAAGAGAATAGTGAGACTGGAAGCCTGGGCAAGTGAGGATGGAACAAGGGAGGGCAGAATCATTTGGGACTGGTGTTCAAAGCCCTGGCCAGGGGTGGGGTCGGGGTCAAAAGTTTAGCACCTAGTAGGACTTCACTGTCACTGGGAAGGTGGAGGTACCACTGTGAGGGTGATCCCTAGGGGGCCTATGGAAGCCCCCCTTCCCACCCTTTCTCTTGGCCTCATTCCTGCCCCTCTTCCCGACTTGGTGCTCATGTGCACCTCACTAGGGTTTGTGACCAGAGTCTGGAATGCTTCATTTTGAATGAATTGAGTTTGTATTTCTACCACCCTAAGTTTTTACATTTTTGGGGCTTGGGGGTTTTGTTTTGGTTTGTCACCCTGGATAAAGGAAGTGTATTCATCTGAAAAAAATAAATAAATAAAAAATTATATATTTGACAAAGGACTTATATCAAAAATATATTTAAAATGCTCTGAAAACCCAACAATAAGAAAGCAAAGAACCCTCTTTAAAAATGGGCAAAGGTCAGAACAGACTCTTCATCAAAGAAACTATTCAAAAGGGAAAATAAGCATATCAAAGATGATCACCATCATTAGCAATTATGGAAAAGTAAATCAGAACCACAAGGAGATACCACTCTACACTTACTAAAACTGGAAGGAAAAATAAAACGTGACCATACCCACATGATGGTAAGGATGCAGAGCAGCAGAAACTCTCATTCTTTGCTAGTCAGTTTGCAAAATGCTGTCATCACTCTGCAAAACAGTTTGGCAAGTTTCATAAGACGTTAAACAGGGTACCATAGCATATAGCAATCTCATTCCTAGCTAATTACTCTAGAGACATAAAAATTAATCTTCACACCAAATCTTGTGTGTGAATATTTATAGCATCTTCGTCATAATCACTGGAAATAGAAACAACCAAAAAAGCACTTTCGCAGGTGAATGGATAAAAGGTGGTACATCAATGCAATGGAATACTATTTAGCAATGAAAAAGAATGACCTATTGATACATGCAACAACATGAATGGATGTTAAATGCATACACCAGATGAAAAAAATCCAGTCTTGAAAGTTTGCTTCCTGTAGGATTCCATTTATATAACATTCTGGAGAGGTTAAAGCAATAGAAACTGAAAATAGATCAGTAGTTACCAGGATTAGGGGTTCAGGAGGGTCTGACCACAAAAGGAAAGCACGATGAAGTTTTATTGGATGATGGAACTCTTCCAATACTGTTTGTGGTGGTTGTTACACAAATCTATGTGTGTACTGAAAATCATAGAACTCTATACCTAACTACTGGTTTTTAATGTAAATAAAAATAAATCTGATTATCAAATAGTTGTGCACACTAAAATAGTATTCTTAACAATTTTTTAAAAACCCAGATACTGGGCTGCCTAAGTGGCTCATTCAGTTAAGCATCTGCCTTTAGCTCAGATCATATTGTGGGGTCCTGGATCAAGCTCCTCATCGGGCTCCCTGCTCAGTGGGGAGCCTGCTACTCCTTCTCCCTCTGCCACTTCCCCTGCTTGTGCTCTCTCACTCTCTATCAAACAAATAAATAAAATCTTTAAAAAAAAGATACTTTCTGTGTATTACTAAAAATTTTTACCCCAGGTCTAGATCCACAATCTAATAATTCCAAGCTAAGAGGAAATGTTATAAATCTGCAATAAAGAGGATAAAATTATTTTTAAAATCCTGAAATTAAAAGATGTCAGCTAACAAAACAAATGAACAAGCAAACACAAAAAAATAACCAGAAACAGACCCATAAATACAGAAAACGAACTGGTGGTTGCCGGGGGAGGAGGGAGGAGGGATGGGCAAAATGGGTAAAGTGGAGTGGGAGGTACAGGCTTCCAGCTATGGAATGAATAAATCATGGTATACAGCACAGGGAATATAGTCAATGTTACTATCATAGTTCTGTATGGTGACAGATGGTAGCAACACTTGTGGTGAGCATAGCATGACATAGATTTGTCGAATCACTATGTTGTACACCTGAAACTGATGTAACATTTTATGTCAACTATACTTTGATATTTTAAAAAGAAAAAAATATCTCAGCTAAAAATCAGAAAGTACAGTACATACAGAGAGATGTTTTTTGTGTTAATTAGTTTGTTTGGCAGAAATATCTTTAAAAAACCAGCCACTGCTTTTCCTTGATATGACAAGAGACTGTTGTAGATGTACTTTTGACATTAATAGAAACAGTGACATTTTATTTGTGTTTGTTTCCTGCTTTTAGTAGCTATGGATTGTAATGGTAGTGGTAGGTCTGTAAAACAGATGATATGATAGATTTTTCAGTCAGCACGCCTTTACAAAGTACGTCATTGTTTCCCCACATGTGATCTCAGACTGTGCATCTCTTTGATTTACAGTAGTGAGCCCTGTGTCAGGCTGAATTAAAGCAGCTCTACTCACAATCTGTTCAGATTGGAAACATTTCAAGAAGAGAGCTTTGGTGGGTTACTGACAATTTGCCAAATTTGCTCAAAACTGACAAGTAATGGCTAGCTTCTTGAAGGGTTCTTCCAGAGTTGTGCATAGGTAATAGGTTACACCCCCCCCCACACACACACACACACATACTCTGATTTGGGTAATAAGACTCATTTACACAGTTCAACCTTCAAAGTATGCATTGTGTAAATCGTTGGCTACCAATTTATGACTTATGGACTTGTGGTGGAAAGGAGGATCTCACAAAATTACTCAAGAGTTCTAAAATTGTGTATGTACACCAAACAGTGTTTCATGACTTATTTTCAAACATTATTTGACCAACGATGTAACACGTAATTACAAATTACAAAAATCTTAAATATTAATGAATTCATAATAGCTCCTTATTATTATATATTTTCTCTATCAATGAATATTACAATTATAACTGTGTTATTGTGGGGGTGAAGAAGATTCTTTGATTTACAAGGAGTTTGTCATACTCGCATAAATTCAGAACGACCAACATAGACATTGTTAATCATGACACGTATAATGATTGTATTTCAATTTGTTGCTGTTTTGTAACATAATGATTGGAGAAACCTGCAACTTCTTTGAATAAAGTCAATGCTAGTGTGAGTATACTTACCATCTTCTAAAACATCTATACTGAAATTTTCCAAGGTTCCACTTTCAATGGAACTGAAAAAATAGGAACCACTTGACAAAAACAGGAAGAACTCAATATAATTAGTGGGAAGACATGAGAAAGCAGGGTTCATATAACAAAGTATCAGTTAGTCTACTGTAGGAAACAGGCCATGCGGCCCTTACAGAGGACATGAACGCCATACCAAAGAGCTGTCCCCACTGTAGCTTCTTCATTCTTCCTTCATTCCTCTCAATTATTTTTCCTTCTCGCCAATTACTGAATTATAAGTTCCTTATCAGAAAATGCATTTCAAATGTGTTTTCAAGATCTACTGGAAATAGTGTGATCAATTTAGAACCTGTTAGGAGATTACTGTATGAAAAATATTCTCTCAGTAATATAGACATTTCAGCTTTGCCTGAGTAGCAATGATTCTATTCGAATCCAATTAATCGCATTAGCATCTTCCCTCTTTAAGCAGTCGCCTGTCTAGTCTATTTTCTGAGGACAATTCACAACCAACTTGTTGGACAGCTCTTCTGGCCTATGGGATATAGTGCTTGCTCACTGGGGTGTTGTTAAGTAACCTTCATCTCTCCAGCTCATTGTATAAGCATCAGTGGTTGAGATGACAGAACATGATTGTTGCAGAAGGATTCCACTAAGAAGTTAATATGGCAGAATAACCTGAAAGAAAAAATAAATGTGCTTATATTTTCTTAGTTGCAGGCTAGTTAGAAAAGTATAAGAGATATTTTCTCAAGAGACTAGGAAGGGGCTTTATATCCTAACAGTCTGAGCTTCACTCACTCGGAGTTGCTTTACACCTAAAGATACACTGAATATCTTCAGGAGTCAAATGAAAGAGAGAACTGACTGATCCTTATGTCAGGGCAGTAAGGAAGGTTGTGTAGGCTATGCAAACGCCATATGCAAAAATGATAACCATGAAATCACCAGTTGTGAACATGGTCTCTAGAATTTTATATGAAATATCCACATTTGTAATTGCTGGCAATTGTTAATTACAAGGAGGTCAGCACTTTATTGACCAATGAAGCACATCAGTGAGCTAGATCTGCCCTGTTGACAATGGTGTTTAATTGTTGGCCCAAGGCCTGTGGGAAGATTAAGCCACGATGCTCTGAGAAAGGAAGCTGATGGGGAAGCCATGGACTGAGAGCTAAAGAAAAGAAAAGTAGTTTCTTTGGAAGAGAGAGGAACAGGGTACTTGGAGATTTCCCAGGTGGAAGAATAGTAGGTCCCCCTCAAATTCAGGGACCCAGAAGTAATACTCATGTGGGGATAGTGGTATGGACACACATAAACATGTTATTCCTACATGCTTTTGCTTTCGGTACATTGGTGCCCTTCAATATCAGTGCTGCTGTGAGCATCAAATAGAGCCTGATTGATGGTGACTAAGGATGGAAGCAACACAGTTGGCCAAAGGAGTCCACTGTGGACTGGAAAACAGGTTCCTTCTTCATTTTCCTGGGACTTGAATGATGCAGTGGAGGAGGGGGAGTTTCAAAAATGACTGGCAATGGAGTTTTCGCAAACCCCAGCAAATGCAAGGACTCAGCCAGATTGAACTAAATCAGAATATTTTAAAAGAAATAGGACATATCTTTTACATGAAGTGCTATTGCAGTACAGAGAAAAGTTAGAGGGTCCATACTGTGAGAAGTAGAAGCTCAAGCTAAGAGAAGAAGGAGAATGTGTCGTAATTCTAAGAATCAAAATCCTGAGGACTTCTTTTCAGCTCCCTCCAGACTAGAAATCTCTGGGTCACATGTCCCTGGTCTTAGACCACTGACATCCAGTCAGTCATTTTCTCTTCACAATGTTTTACCAGGTGTAGAGTTACTAAGCACAGGGTTTGGAGCTAGCCTGGATTTGAATCCAGCCTAGCTGCTCTGTTGTCACCTTAGACATTTAACTCAGTTGTTTAACTTCTGCCAAATGAAGATAATAGCAGCACCAAGAGTACTCAGTGCTCTTGTGCAAATTAAATGAATTTTTAGGGGCACCTGGGTGGCTCAGTGGGTTAAGCATCTGCCTTTGGCTCAGGTCATGATCCCGGAGTGCATTGGGTTCCCTGCTCAGTGAGGAGTCTGCTTCTACCTCTGCCTGTCACCTCACTCACGCTCCCTCTCTCTCTCTCAAATAAATTTAAAAAAATAAAATAAAATAGAATAAAATAAAATAAAATAAAATAAAATAATAAAATAAAATAAAATAAGACAATTTTTAGAGTAGTGCATGGCATTGTGGCCCAGAGCAAGCATTCAATAAGGTTAACTCTTCTAAGCACTATTATTATCACTGCCAATTTCATCACTATAAATCAGGCTTTAAGCATTTATCACCCAAGCAATCAAATTCTAACATCTCACCGCTTTAGTTTCAATTCTTTGGTATCTTTCTTATATTAACTTAGCAGCATGCACCTAAAATACAGTTTTGATCATCTTCTTCAAATTTAAAGAACTTCACTACCTCTTCGTTATCTATATAATCATTTTCAAAAACATGTAATATTTATTTGTAGCTTACATTTTGGCCTTTATGTCTATAGCCTCATCCTCCTCTATCACTCTCCCTCTTTTGTCTTAAGTGGGTGGTCCCCTAGGCAGAGTCTTGCCCTTCACCCTTCCACTTGAATAACCTTTAAAAAAATAAATTTGAACTAATCATTCCACAGATTAAAGCATTTCATGACCTATTGATAAAATCAATCTTTTTTCAGAGGAAAGAATATTGGGAGAAAGAGAACATTTGCTTCACACATTTCTGTGCCACACATGGTGATGAAACCTTCACAAATATTGTCCCAAATGTCCCATTTAGCCCTCATACAGTATGGCAACCCCATTGAAACTGGAACCCTTAGTGTTTTGAACACTTGATGATAGTTGACTAAAAAGAAGGTGGATTAAGGATGAGCAGCACAGTAAGTCCTGAGATGTTGTCTCACATATGATGTTATCTGAGAGTGAAAAACCCAAGACTTTAGAAAATGAAGAGACGTCAAACCATTATGCGGCTGTCTTATTGAACATGGAGCTAGACCACATTCTTGTGGATAGAGCTATGGTGTGGTTGGAGGTGAAGTAGGCTGAAGAATCATAAGTCATACTTAATGAAATTGAACTTCTCAAAGAACTAGAGCAAGAACAAAGGTACAAATAAACAAAGGAAGAGAGCTCAAATGGATCTAAAAAAGCACTAAAAAGACCTCTTAAAGCTAGAAACTATGACTTTTGAATGAAAAAAATTTTAGTATATTAATTGAATAAAGGTTGATCTTTGATGAATAGTAATTTTGATAGATGATAGATAGATAGATGATAGATAGATGATAGATAAATCTATGCTTCTATGTGTATCAATGCTGCTATCATTATTTATGCCTCTAACTATCTGTCATCTATTTAAAATTAATCAAGGACTTTGAAAGCATACTACCAATGCTTATTTAAGGTCAAATAATTGACTCTATCTGTCTACCTATTTTTATCTATATTTAAAAATATTCCAGAACTTTGACTACTACTAAGTTACCCATTTGAGGACAATTGACTTTAATCAGCAGCAAATGAGGCCACACGTCGGGGACCTTGAGACGGGTGCAAATCCTCAGAAGAGGAAAAAATTGTGAGCTAGGATTATATATATGACTTAATAAATATAGACTTTCTGGAAATGTATGAGTTTAAGAAAAACTTTGAAATGGAAGAAACATATCAAGATAATTTCGGTTAAGTGCAGATTTGTCCTAGCAAAGCATAGGAATTGTGATGAGGGAGAAAACTGGGTGAAACCTTTCCAAATTCCTCACTGAAAAAAGGGAAAAAAGTAGGGGAGAAGAATAATAAAAGGGAAAATAGTCTATGTTATAAGAAGCATAGGAAAAAAGTGCATTATAACACTATCCTATGTGGTAGCTATTAAAAAATCATTTCAAAAGTTTTCAAGGGCTGGCGTCTGGGTGGCTCAGTCAGTTAAGTGGCTTCGGGTCAGGTCATGATCCCAGGGTTCTGGGATGGAGCCCCTGCTGGGTTCCCTGCTCAGCAGAGAGTCTGCTTTTATCTCTGCCCCTCCCCTGCTCATGAGCTCACGAGCTCTTTCTCTCTCTCTCAAATAAATAAAATCTTTTTTTAAAAATGTTTCCAAGGGTGAAAGGAAATGAAGAGCAACTACAATCAATTCAGTTAAAAGAAGGGACAAAGAAAAATAATTTTAATAAATAATCCACATAGATGGAGGGGTTGGTTCTAATATTTTTTAATATTTTGATATCTCTAAAATCAGATACCATCATGATTCTTAAAGATAAAAGTTAAAATTAATAAAAAAAGAAAAATCTGTACTTGATCATGAAAACCAGTAAGTTTTTAAAATTATATGACAGTTTTCTCTGTCATAATATAACAAAAATGTTAAAAATGAATACAAAAGGTGACTGAAATAAATACTTAGAAATTATACATTTTCTGATTAAACAATAAATGCAAAAATTATTTTTTTTTTTAAAAACTGATGGATAGGCGATACCTGGATGGCCAAGTCAGTTAATCATCTGCCTTCAGCTCAGGTCATGATCCCAGTGTCCTGGGATCAAGTCCAGCATCAGGCTCCCTGTTCAGTGGGGGGTCTGCTTCTCCCTCTCCCTCTGCTTCTCCCCCTTCATGCTCATGCTCTCTCTCTCTCTTTCTCTCAAATAAATAAATAAAATCTTAAAACAAAACAAAACAAAAAAACCTGATGGATAATTGAATGCTCAGTAAAGCAAAAAACAAAAAAGTGTATGGAACATAGTGAAAGTGGTGTATCAGGAAGACTATAATTTAAAATGTCTGTATTCGAGACACATGAAAAAATGTTCAAAATCATTAGCCATCATGGATCAAAACCACACTAAGATACCACCTTACACCAGTTAGAATGGCAAAAATTGACAAGGCAAGAAAAAACAATTGTTAGAGAGGATGTGGAGAAAGGGGACCCCTCCTACATTGTTGGTGGGAATGCAGGTTGGTGTGGAAGGAGCCGAGATGCCCTTCAACAGATGACTGGATTAAGAAGTTGTGGTCCATATATACAATGGAATATTACTCAGCTATCAGAAAGAACGAGTTCTCAACATTTGCTGCAACATGGACGGTACTGGAGGAGATAATGCTAAGTGAAATAAGTCAAGCAGAGAAAGACAATTATCATATGGTTTCACTAACTTATGGAACATAAGAACTAGGAAGATCGGTAGGGGAAGAAAGGGATAAAGAAAGGGGGGGTAATCAGAAGGGAGGATGAAGCATGAGAGACTATGGACTATGAGAAATAAACCGAGGGCCTCAGAGGGGAGGGGGGTGGGGTAATGGGATAGACTGGTGATGGGTAGTAAGGAGGGCACGTATTGCATGGTGCACTGGGTGTTATATGCAACTAATGAATCATCGAACTTTACATCGGAAACTAGGGATGTACTGTATGGTGACTAACATAATATAATAAAAAAACATTAAAATAAATAAATAAATAAGTAAATAAATAAATAATAAAATATCTGTATTCATAGAGAAAAGAGGAGACTAATAAAATAGATTAAATCTTTGCAAAATTGAGAATAGAAAAAGTAGAGAGCAAAAATAGAAGACTAGAAATATGAAAGGAGATAAAGAGCCATTAGAGACAACTAACACATCTCATTGAAAGAAATGAAAATTTGGGAGAAATTGCACATTTCCCTGTCAACATATTGTCAGGGTATCAAACTTGATGTTAGAACAAATGGAAAATTTGAGTAGGCTCATTACCACTGTAGAAGTTAGAAAAGTGGTTGAAGTTATTATTTAAAAAATGCATAAGACAGATGGTTTCGGAGTCAAGTTTTATCTAACCTTTAAAGAACAACTGATTCTAAGATTATTCAAATTATTGCGGATGGAAGACTCTGTGGTGGCTAAAACCAGCATTAAAAACACACCTGGAGGGGTGCCTGGGTGGCTCAGTCAGTTAAGCATTGGCCTTCAGCTCAGGTCATGATCCCAAGGTCCTGGGATCGAGCCCTGCATGGGGCGCCCTGTTCAGTGGGGAGCCTGCTTCTCCCTCTCCTCCCAGCTCCTGCTACCTCTGTCTCTCTCTCTCTCTCTCTCAAATAAATAAATAAATAAATAAATAAATAAATAAATAAATAACTTAAAAAACACACATCTGGATATATCAACTATACTTCAGTTAAAATAATAATAATAATAGCACATATTTGAAAGTTAGAAAAAAGATCTGTAAAGAAAAATAAATATGATATTATATACCAACCTCATTTATTAATAAAGCTACAAAAATTTGAAGTAACACTTAGCAAATGGAATCTCACAATGCATTACAAGAATAATATGTTGTGAGCAAGTAAGGTTTATTTTAAAAAATGCAAGGATGGTTTGATATCAGGAAATCTATCCATATAATCAATTGTATTAATAAATTAAAAGAGAAAAAAACACAATATCTCAAGAGACGCTTCTCAAGAAAATAATGTATTAAATCCTGCCACTACTGCTAATGAAAACTTTAAAAGAAATAGAAGAGAACAATTTATATGTAATAAAGGCTACCAATC
>NW_024427107.1:11490809-11550168 GCF_017311325.1 Ursus maritimus
AACAAAACAAAACAAAAAAACCTGATGGATAATTGAATGCTCAGTAAAGCAAAAAACAAAAAAGTGTATGGAACATAGTGAAAGTGGTGTATCAGGAAGACTATAATTTAAAATGTCTGTATTCGAGACACATGAAAAAATGTTCAAAATCATTAGCCATCATGGATCAAAACCACACTAAGATACCACCTTACACCAGTTAGAATGGCAAAAATTGACAAGGCAAGAAAAAACAATTGTTAGAGAGGATGTGGAGAAAGGGGACCCCTCCTACATTGTTGGTGGGAATGCAGGTTGGTACAGCCACTCTGGAAAACAGTGTGGACGTCCCTTAAAATGTTAAAAATTGAGCTACCCTATGACCCAGCCATTGCACTACTGGGTATTTACCCCAAAGATACAGACGTAGTGAAGAGAAGGGCCATATGCACCCCAATGTTCATAGCAGCATTGTCCACAATAGCCAAAGCATGGAAGGAGCTGAGATGCCCTTCAACAGATGACTGGATTAAGAAGTTGTGGTCCATATATGCAATGGAATATTACTCAGCTATCAGAAAGAACAAATTCTCAACATTTGCTGCAACATGGACGGCACTGGAGGAGATAATGCTAAGGGAAATAAGTCAAGCAGAGAAAGACAATTATCATATGGTTTCTCTCATCTATGGAACATAAGAACTAGGAAGATCTGTAGGGGAAGAAAGGGATAAAGAAAGGGGGGGTAATCAGAAGGGAGGATGAAGCATGAGAGACTATGGACTATGAGAAATAAACCGAGGGCCTCAGAGGGGAGGGGGGTGGGGTAATGGGATAGACTGGTGATGGGTAGTAAGGAGGGCACGTATTGCATGGTGCACTGGGTGTTATATGCAACTAATGAATCATCGAACTTTACATCGGAAACTAGGGATGTACTGTATGGTGACTAACATAATATAATAAAAAAACATTAAAATAAATAAATAAATAAGTAAATAAATAAATAATAAAATATCTGTATTCATAGAGAAAAGAGGAGACTAATAAAATAGATTAAATCTTTGCAAAATTGAGAATAGAAAAAGTAGAGAGCAAAAATAGAAGACTAGAAATATGAAAGGAGATAAAGAGCCATTAGAGACAACTAACACATCTCATTGAAAGAAATGAAAATTTGGGAGAAATTGCACATTTCCCTGTCAACATATTGTCAGGGTATCAAACTTGATGTTAGAACAAATGGAAAATTTGAGTAGGCTCATTACCACTGTAGAAGTTAGAAAAGTGGTTGAAGTTATTATTTAAAAAATGCATAAGACAGATGGTTTCGGAGTCAAGTTTTATCTAACCTTTAAAGAACAACTGATTCTAAGATTATTCAAATTATTGCGGATGGAAGACTCTGTGGTGGCTAAAACCAGCATTAAAAACACACCTGGAGGGGTGCCTGGGTGGCTCAGTCAGTTAAGCATTGGCCTTCAGCTCAGGTCATGATCCCAAGGTCCTGGGATCGAGCCCTGCATGGGGCGCCCTGTTCAGTGGGGAGCCTGCTTCTCCCTCTCCTCCCAGCTCCTGCTACCTCTGTCTCTCTCTCTCTCTCTCTCAAATAAATAAATAAATAAATAAATAAATAAATAAATAAATAACTTAAAAAACACACATCTGGATATATCAACTATACTTCAGTTAAAATAATAATAATAATAGCACATATTTGAAAGTTAGAAAAAAGATCTGTAAAGAAAAATAAATATGATATTATATACCAACCTCATTTATTAATAAAGCTACAAAAATTTGAAGTAACACTTAGCAAATGGAATCTCACAATGCATTACAAGAATAATATGTTGTGAGCAAGTAAGGTTTATTTTAAAAAATGCAAGGATGGTTTGATATCAGGAAATCTATCCATATAATCAATTGTATTAATAAATTAAAAGAGAAAAAAACACAATATCTCAAGAGACGCTTCTCAAGAAAATAATGTATTAAATCCTGCCACTACTGCTAATGAAAACTTTAAAAGAAATAGAAGAGAACAATTTATATGTAATAAAGGCTACCAATCAAAAATTAAAGATAAATATCTAAAATGGTGATCACCAAAATCATTTTAATTAAGATTAGGAAATATACTGGAATTCCTACTAAGATAATACTAATTATCATTGCCTTTGAGGATTTAAGAAACACAAGATAACAAAAAACAATAAATGGCATGTTCGAAAAGAAAGGATAGTTTTATTTCTTCTTCCTGTTGATATTATTGCATACCTAGAAAATAAAAAAAATCCTCTGGAAAATATTGCGATTCTTCAGATAGTTTCATAATAGGAACAAATACAAGATTAATATCCAAAGTTAATAGCTTTTCTACACTCTAGCAATAAATGGCTAAAAGTGAAAATTGAAAATGGTATGCTATTTACAACGGGGACCAAAAAAAACCTCTAAAATATTAAGAAATACATCCCACAAAAAATTAACTATCTACACTGAAAAACTATGCCGGATGAAAAACATGAAGTGAATCTGAATAAATCAAAACCATATGTTCTTGAACAGGAAAATCTAGTATCTTAAAAATATCATATTTTCACAGTTATATATAAGTTCAATGCAGTTCCAATGAGCAATTCAAGAGACTCATTTGAACATGAATAAAACAGTTAAAGTTTACAGCGAAGAGTTAAGTATCTTAGAAAACAGATAAGATTATGAAGATAAGAAATTGAGGATACTTGCATACCAGATATTAGAAGATACTACATATCCATCAAGACAATATGGAATTAATATATGAATAAATTAATATATGAATAAATATATCAGGCAAATACAGATTTCAGAATTAGATCCTTGACATAAAAAATGCACATATTAAAAACATTTGGAAGAAAAGGATAAACTGGGGCCCTGGATGGCTCAGCCGGTTAAGTGCCTGCCTTCGGCTCAGGTCAATGATTCCATGGTCCTGGGATCGAGTCCTGAATCAGGCTCCCTGCTTAGTGGGGAGACTGCTTCTCCCTCTCCCTCTGCCCCTACCCACCCCCACCCCCTGCTCTTGATCTCTCTCTAGCTATCTCTCTCTCTCAAATAAATAAAATCTTTAAAAAGGAAGTGTAAATTGTCGTAACTTGTTTCGTGAAGAAATGGTAAATGAATTCCATCTCATATCATATATAAAAATATTTTCCAAATAGATTTAAAAAATTTTTATTGTATGTATTTATTTTCCTTTACTTTTTTTCCATCATGGTTTAAGTGTAATGTTTAATCTTCATTCCCTGTTTACCCCATCCCCCCAAGCCACCTCCCCACTGGTAACCAACAATTTGTTCTCTATAGTTAAGAACTGTTTCTTGATTTCTCTCTCTCTCTCTTTCTCTTTACTCATTTGTTTTGTTTCTTAAATTTCACATATAAGTGAGGTCATATGATATTTGTCTTTCTTTGACTGATTTCGCTTAGCATTATATTCTCCAGCTCTATCCATGGCAATATTTCATTCTTTTTTTATGACTGAATAATAGTTTGTTGTATATATATGCTACATCTTCTTTATCTATTCATCTACCAATGGACACTTGGTCCACTTCCATAGTTTTTGGTTATTTTAAACGATGCTGCAATAGACAAAAGGGTGTATATATCTCTTTGTATTAGTGTTTTTGTATTTTTTGTGTAAATACCCAGTAGTGTGATTACTGGGTCAAAAGGTAGTTCTATTTTTAACTTTTTGATGAATCTCCATACTGTTTTCCACAGTGGCTATACCAGTTTGCATTTCTACCAACATGCAGGAGGGCTCCCCTTTCCCCACATCCTTGTCAACACCTGTTGTTTCTTCTGTTTCTGATTTTAGCCATTCTGACAAACATGAGGTGATATCTCATTGTAGTTTTGATTTGCACTTCCCTGATGATGAGTGACATTGAGCATTTTTTCATGTGTGTTGGCCATCCCTATGTCTTTGGAGAAATGTCTGTTCATGTCTTCTGCTCATTTTTAATTGGATTATTTGTTTTTTGAGTGTTGAGTTTGATAAGTTCTTTATATATTTTGGATACTAACCCTTTATCAGATATGTCATCTGCAAAATCTTCTTCCGTTCCATAGGTTGCCTTTTAATGTTGTTGTCTCTTTCACTGTGCAGAAACTTTTATTTTGATGTAGTCCAAATAGTTTATTTTTCCTTTTATTTCCTTTGCCTCAGGAGACATACCTAGAAAATTGCTACTATGGCCAAGTTAGAGAGATTACTGCCTGTGATTTCAGATTTTATTTTTCAGGTCATTTAGGTCTTCCATCCATTTTGAGTTGATTTTTGTGTATGGTGAAAGAAAGTGGTCCAGTATCATTCTTTTGCATGTGGCTGTCCAGTTTTCCCAACACCATTTGTTGAAGAGACTGTCTTTTTCCCATTGCATATTCTTTCCTGTTTTGTCAAAGATTAATTTACCATATAGTGTGGATTCATTTCTGGGTTTTCTATTCTGTTCCATTGTTCTATGTGTCTATTTTTGTGCTAGTACCATACTCTTTTTAGCACTACAACTTTGTAAATAACTTAAAGTCCAGAATTGTGATGACTCCAGCCTTGCTTTTCTTTTCAAGGTTGCTTTAGCTATTCAGGCTCTTTTGTTGTTCCATACAAATTTTAGGGTTATTTGTTCTAGCTCTGTGAAAAATGCTGTTAGCATTTTGATAGCAATTGTATTAGATCTGTAGATCGCTTTGGGTAACACAGACATTTTAATAATCTTTGTTCTTCCAATACATGAGCATGGAATGTCTTTCCATTTCTTTCATCAGTGCTTTATAGTTTTCAGACTACAGGTCTTTCACTTTTTTGGTTAAGTTTAGTCCTAGATATTTGATTGTTTTTGGTGCAATTGTAAATGGGATTGTTTTCTTAATTTCACTTTCTGCTGTTTCACTAAAGATTTCTGTATGTTGATTTTGTATCCTGCAACATTACTGAATTAATTTATCAATTCTAATAATTTTTTTGTTGGAGTCCTTAGGGTTTTCTATATATACGGTGTCATCTGCTAATAGCAAGAGTTTTACTTCTTCCTTACCATTTTAGATCCCTTTTATTTTTTATGTTGTCTAATTGCTGTAACCAGGACTTCCAGCACCATGTTGAATAAGAGTGCTGAGAGTGGACATCCTTGTCTTGTCCCTGACCTTAGTGGAAAAGCTCTCGGTTTTTCACCATTGAATATGATGTTGGCTGTGTGGGTTTTTCATATAAGGCCTTTATTATGTTGAGGTATGTTCCCTCTGGACCTACTTTGCAGAGGGTTTTTATCATGAATGGATGTTGTACTTTGTCAAATGCTTTTTCTGCATCTGTTGAAATTATCATATGTTTTTTATCCTCTCTCTTATTGTTGTGATTGTTTGATGAATATTGAACCACCCTTTCAACCCAGGAATAAATCCTACTTGATCATAGGATGAAATTGATGAAAAATTCAAACATACAAAGTAATATAATAAAAGGAAATTTCCTTGCAGAAAATCTAAATCCCTACATATACTAGTCAGGGGTACCAGAGATCTCCCTAGATCAGACTCCATACTCAAGAAGTTATAAAATGAAAAAATATGTATTAATGTACTGAATATAGAAAAATTATAAAATTTTACATGGCAAAAATCTTAACAGGCAAAAAGTGGATGTGGGTAAAAATATTAATCTATTGATTCAAAGGATTAATTTTGATAATATAATTATATCCTTACTGATGACAAGGGAAAAAAAACCCAAAATGAAACAATAGACAAGGGCCTGAAGAACAAATACCAGCATGTGAACTGATGCTCAAAATTCACCAGTGGTCAGATTAGAAACAATTATAAAGGACTGTAAGATCCATAACTGGTGCTGGTGTCAGGAAAATGTTATTCATATACAATGCAACAAGAAATGTAAGGAGCTAGACATTTCCTATTCAAATTTATGTTATCTAGACTTTAATTCAGAAATTTCTTTCCTGTGGATGTATTCCATAGAAAGTTATGTGCCAAGTTGGAAGGACATATAAAAGGATCTTTATTTCAGTATTGGACATACTGGCCAAGATTTGGAACTAACAATAGGGGACACTGAAAAAATTGGGATACATGTGCAATATGGAATATCAAGCAGGCTTTATTTAAAAGTGAGAAAAGAACGAAGAAGAAAAGATTATATGATATGATCTAGTTTTTCTAAAATAACTGGACCCTAAATTACAGATATGATTAAATAGCTCTATTATCAGTATGATTCAATTGCTTGTCCTAATGTCCTGGAGAGGAGATGGAAGGGAAGGTCGTACATCTCTTCCCCACAAAATACCCAAAATAACAATAAAAGCATGTGTATTATGACTCATTTATGGTATCTGCACATGATGCACCTCCAGGCATCCACTATTCCCATAGAAAACAATAGAGGTGGCCTTCTTAGTTATGTAAAAATCCATTTATTTTAGTGTATAATGCAAAGCACAAATAGATAGTCATCAGAAAGTTCATGTTTGTTATCTTTATCCCAGGGTTGGAGATTCCAAATGGCCTTTATTTTTTCCTTATTTAATGTATATTATTTGATGCTTTTTAAATGCCTATCTATTATTTGTATCTTAAACAAACAAAAACAACCATTTTTTATTGGCGAGTGGGGAAGAAAGAGCAGCTACTATACTTAAATACCCCAAATTTAGCCCTTTCCTTTTGTAACTATCAATTTACTCTCAGTCTCACTTAAGAATGTTTTGGTTTTCTCATTCTGAAGCTCAAAATTATGGTGCTTATACCTCACTCTTTTAATGGTCTCTCTTCTAAGAAAAATTCTGTCTTCATGAATGGTTGTTGGCACTATTTGCGGTGTTGGATTTGGTGTTCTTCACATCTGTAGCACGAACTCCCTGCCCACTCCCGTCCTGTTGCAACCTCTAACCAGCCATGTATTAATATGAGAGGGTAACTTAGTATCATTGATCTCTAACTTAGTTCTGCAATCATGGAGCTACTGATCTAAATGCTAAAGAGAAAATACCAATGATCGTGTCTGTTGGGGGAAATTATGTGATTTATGTGAACCTTCATTGTTTAAAGCCATAATATTGTCAGGATATATGACTCACATCCCTGTTGCTAAACAAATAACCCTTCATTAAATCTAAAGTGAGTAGTACCATGCAATCAAGAGCTGCAAAGAGTTTATTTACTTGGCTCTTTTCGTTGTTGTTTAATAGCACATTTGTGGCCAGTTTTATTGTTCAAAACATCTTCATGAGATATTATTTTAAACAGAAAATTGATTGTAATACGGTTATCTAAATTATCTAGCCGTAAGATCTATCTTAAAATTTTGTACAGATAAGACTATTTTAGCAAAATTAAGTAGAGAAAATTGTGGCAAAACATGCAGCAATAATTTATTTTGCAAAACAAAAAGCGTATAACTGCTCTCTAATTACTAGCCTTTGAGGCATTTACAGCTAAATTAAAATCATCATTAGCTGTTAAGTGTGTTTGCTTTGATTAGTTCCTGTTTTATGAGGTTTTAGGCAGAAGTAATTTTGTGGTATGGTTATTAATGAATTTAATGCTAAGTGGGGGAAAAAGTTTTGTTATCTGACAAGTATCAACCCTGGTATTAGTTTAAATTTTGTCAAAGTCACTGAGATCCTCCCTAATATATTTACCAAGTATTGAAAATGACTATATTCAAAGGAAAAGGTCTTTTCAAAGCTAATGTAATGGAAAAAAAAGAAAATAAAGCCTTAGTCCCTTAACTGCTACAATCCAGTAATACAGTAACATAACAGAAAGCATGGGCAGTCCTGTTCAAAACCATATCTCATCACCGCTAAATTGGACCAGTAACTTAGCTGACAGAGACTGGAGGTTCTGCATCCATAAAAATGGGGATATTAACATCTCTCCTGAAGGATAGTTTTCAGGATGAAGTAAAATATTGGGTGTTAGGTAAGTAACATAGTGTCTGGAGCATCCACTCAGGAAGAGTTAATTTCCTTTCTCTTTCCCTTTCACATGATCTAGTGTGTCTAAAGATGTTAGAAAAACAATTCCAAGCATCTATTCAAAGATAAACTAAAGGATTTAGTATATTCATGTTATTATTGCACTTGAATTTTGGCGAGATAAATAATAGGAGTGTATGTGGTGCTTCTTATTTTAAACAGTGGTAGAAGAAGTGTATCTTTAATAGGTTATTAAAAATTTGTATTACTGGGAAGATGGTTCTTTTAAAATATCCTCATTGTATGATTTCTGAGGACACTTTGAAATGTACAAAGCCTTGTCTGTTTCCTTTGCCACCAAAATTCAGTGATGAAATGTAATTATCCAATGGGTCCAGATGTTAAAGGCAATATGGAGGAAGTTGACATGGAAAGAAGAAACAAAGCAAAAGCAATTAAGGGTTGGCCAAGTCTGCATCATTGCATTTAAATGGCTCCAACATAACTCATGCCATGCTTTACCAATGCAGCATCTGGGATTCTTACAAAACACCCGTGTTCATCAAGATTAATATTCAGGATGTTGATATCATATTGGACATTTATAACGTATTCTAAAAATATTTACAGCATGAGAAAATAAATCTAAACCATTGCTATGATATATGGAAAACACATAGATTTTTGCATATGATAATGAGATGAAAATTGGGCCCTACCACAGTCTTCCTCTTGAAATCGCCTAACCTCTGTGAAAGCTGTGGCATACTTAATTAGACAATAGGGATAATCATACCTACTTCCCAAAGTTTGAATCAAAGAAAAAAATAGAGAAGTAAAATAATGCTCTATTTGTGTCACTGTTATTCTCACCTATCTATTGATAAAAGAATTACATGATCAAAAAAATGACCAGAGAGGGAATTACAGGTAGGACTAGGTCTTAATATTTCATCACGAAAGATGAATTACTATTCACATTTAAAGTACAGATTGGGATACCAAAGGTTCCTGCAAGTTCCATAGGACTAGCACTTCTTTGCCCTGGGCCAGGGTAAAATTAATGACAGGCGGAAACCATTTTAGAGCCCCATTGGCATTCACTCTCCTAACCTACCACTACCTTTTGTTTGAGAAATATTGAGGAACACCTCTTCATCAGCAGTCCTATACAGATTTTATATTAAGCCGCTTTCCTAAAGGTTTTCTTTTTGTAATTTCCCTTTATTTAGAGGAGCACAATCATTTAAGTTGTTGTGGGAGCACATAGATTGGTGTAGATGCCATGTTCATATCAAAGTGTGTCGTTGGGTTGAATAGTTCCTGGAGCTGATTCACATGCTGTGTACTATGGCTGGATAGCTGGGTCTGACATAACTCCCCAATCACATTCGAGAAATCTCACGTTATTTAATACTTGGGCCACAAAAGCAATTTTAATTAAAAAAAAAAATTTGAACAAACTTAACAATCACAAAGTTATTTCTCCTCCAGGAATGTTTGTGAATAATGGTTTTTTAAAAGTTATGTGTCTCCAGCTATAAAACCTAAAGATCACTGAGATAATCCACCACTTGATTAGTAATTCCAAGTGTTTGTTAAAATTGCAGCTCATCACCACCAGCACAAGAATAAGCCTAGTGATTCTTACATAAATTCATTATATGTTTACCACCCATTTTCATAATGGAACATAAAATTGAAATCAAATGGCAAAAAGACGCCAAATCATAATAAATTACAGAGCACTTCACAAAAGTCTGATAAGCAAAAGATAACACCACCAACTGAGATCTAGCACCTCAGATGAAGTCCTGCTTTCCTGTTGCCTGATGCAAAGGACACAAGGCAGCCTTAGTTATCCATCAAGATCCTGCCCCAAAGCGGTCTGTACGTTGCCAACAGGGTTCATTAACAAATGCTCAATTCACGCTTTCACACAAAGACCCATCACACTTTAGAAACTTATTTTGTAGAAGAAACACTGTTATCAACTAGCCTCTTTGGATATTCATATATATGAGTTGTAGGACACACAAAAAACCGAAATCTAGATATGCTAGATTACTTATTTCTTGTCATTTCCCTGCAAAAGTTCTTTTGCCCTTGAAAGATTTAATTTATTGACCTCTGATCAAAGAGACTTGGCCCTGGTGGCTTTATTCCTTCAATTTGGAAGTTTTAAACACAACTGTGGCAATGGCAAAAATGTCAGTTCAATGATATATTTTTTTAAAAGTCAGATCTCTCTTTTGTCAATAAGTTGACAGTGATAGAATAGTTGATGATTTTAGTTATAATGCTGAGTCTCTGTAAAAATCTTGATGAGTATTTTGAATCAACCAAGGAAAAGACCCTGATTTTTATCAATCATAATGCTTTGAGAACTGGTTCTCTATATGATTTTGGTTTGGCAACTCCTGAGCCAAATACCATACTGTCTAAGTAAAAAAGAGAAAATATACTCTAGTTTTCTAACTCATTCATTTCTTCCCTCCAATTTACGGTAGTGAGGAATAACAACCTCTAGATCTTACTTAGCCATTACACATGGACGTGAAAATCGGGCAGCCAGCTCTTCACAATAATTTTCAATAGTCATTCACAAGAATAAAGAATGAACAGAGGTGAGATGTTGTATTCTGGTGATATCTGAGACATAAAACACAATTGATTTGAATAGTATTGTAAAAATTAATCACCATAAATAGCACCATATTTTTATGTTAGTTTTGTTCTGCATTTGAATAACGGTAATAATCTTGGTTTTGCCTGAGTTTGAACTCCAGAAGGAAATTCCATCCTCAAAACTGATATGAAATACAGTAAGGTCTCATATCATTTTGTTATAGAGCAGACTTAGCCATTAGCAGAGTTAGCCATTAGAAATAGCATATGCTAGCGACTATACATATTGGAGATGTAGAAAAAATAATTTTAGATCCCTTGGAATTATATAAAATATAACACTATAATGCATCTTCTAATTAAAGTATATTTGTTGAATTAATAAGGAAACTCAGTCATGGTCAAATGACTTTAAATTGCCATAAGAACCAAGATTTAGTGAGTGATTTTTACAATTAGAGTTGTTTTAGCTAATGTAGCTTTCCTTAGTAATATTTTTTTTATTAATACAAATTATTGTGACAAAACCCTGCAGATTTTTAAGTAATAGTTGGTATAGATTGAGATATGCCTCATTTACCTATAAGATTCATGTCTTTAAAAAAGTTTGTAAGTCTTATAGAATAATAGGCAAACTTGGTTTTGCAGGCACCATCCTATTTTCTTTCCCCAAGAATTCTATGAGGTTGGTGTTATCACTCTCAACCTCATTTTAGAGATTAGGCTTCTGGGCCTCATAGAGTTTAAATTCTCAGTTTAATCTGAGTAAGCAAATTGTAGGGCTGGGGTTTAAATCCATGCCGCAGAGTTGCAGGTACAATACCTGGTAATGAAAATTCTAGGGCCTTCCCATTCTGCTTTATTTCTTTCACTTCATTTTCTTAAAAAAAAAAATTGAAAAGTCGAAAAATAATGTAAAGCCACCTATTTTGTCACTTTACTCTGATTTCACAGATGACATTTGGTTTCAGATCCTATTGATTTGTTTCCTTTTTTGTAATTGTTGTTCTTATTGTGCTATTTCCCTTTCGGAAGTAAAATATAATAAGTGGAGCTAAACTGAGCAGCAAGTGGAATAGCTCACCTCTTGCCTTCTGTCACCACAGCTACGTCCCCCTCTAGTTCCTTAGACCCTGGCTCCTGGACTACATCAACAGACTCTCCTGCCATCTCCCTACTCAGGCCTGTCTTTGATCCAGACTATTGCTTATACAAATGGTATGATAATGTTCTCCAAACATTGCATTCTTCCTGTCATCCTCCTTTTCAAGAATATACAGAGCCTCGTTGTTATCTATGTTATCAAAAATATTCACTCGAAGCCCTATGTCATGAGGACCCTTCCTTAACCCTTCTCCTGGATAGACATTTCTTTCCTGAATGTTCCAGTGTTACCCATGGCTTCATCTGGTGTTGTTGTAGTTACGGCTCTGACTAAACCCAGCTCTTCACATGTTTTGGCAAATTTATTAAAAATATGACTCTTCCAGCTGGTACAGTCCACTTAATTACATTGCTTTTCTTCTACATATGGCTTTACTATTCAGGATAATGTTTATAAAAACACCATTTAATATTTTTCTTGGTTCTAATACCTCTTGATTCAAGATGGTGGCATGAGACATTCATATGCCCCCAACTCTTACAAAACACCATTGAAATGAAAATAAAGGTGTACATAAGTGAATAAACCCACAACAACAAAATAAGAGTGAGGACCAATGGTGGACTAAGGTTATTAGTGCAATACTGGAAGACAAAAAACAGACATGTGTGGTGACAGGTGAAACAAAGCAGAAATAACACAAGCCAGAACAAACAGAGAATCGGTTTAAAAAGCCATATCCAGGGCTATTTTACTGGGGGTTTCTTGAAGAGGCTCCAAGCAGAGTCCGCAGGTACTCATAAGGCACATGACCCAGTGAGGCCAAAAAATGGTGTCATCAATTGGCAACATCCATGAGGTATATCAGCCCAACCCAAGACCCCATAAACGTAGCATGACTGTGGGTTTGAAGTTCACCCCATGAGAAGAAAACAGAAGGACCACCTCTAGAATAAATGAACACACCTGACTAGATGTAGCTAGGATTCTAGTATGACTTAATAAATAATGGAAGATGCTAGAGTAGAGCCCTTCTTGCTTGATTTGAGTCACGCCTGGGGCTATCATCTGCTAAAGTAAAATAAGCAGTTGGCACAGTCATCTGTGTACATGAAGAATTGAAGACTTTGTAGCCATAAAATCAGAAGTGGCTCTTACAACAACAACAAAAAAATCATAGAACAAGAAAACACTCTTGGAAATTAAAAATATGACTGCCCAGCATTCAAATGATATAGTGGTAATTGGAGATATAAACAAAACTATCTCCCAGATCTTACACACAAAAATTCAGACTGGAAATATAAAAGGAATTTCAGCCCTGTGAGGGAAAGTTGAGTGAAAATGAAAGTGAAAAAAAGTACAAAAGAAATGAGTCAGAGGTCTTCAGATTAAAAGGTTGCTAGACAACTAAACAGAATTAAAAATAAAATCCATTCTTAGGAGTATTTTTGTGAAATTTCAGGTCTCCAGGGATAAAGAGAAGATTCTAACAGCCTGTAAGAAAAAAATAGCCAAGTGAAAGTTTTATTAGAAAAAATATTCAATGGATAACAAAGTGCTCATCAGCCACACATGATGGTAGAAGGTAATAATGACATAATGTTCCCATGAAAAGAGAGGGTTCTGCTATGTGGTCCTCACCTGAGACTCAAGCCTCAGTTGTTTATATCATGTATGTGACCATATTGTAGTTGATATTTGCTGACTTGTTCAAGGGATATGAAGATGAATGAGACATCTCTTCAGCCAGAGGGAACACTTGAGCTCTTCTACTGATTATATGATTGTATTTGTTAGTAGATTCTGGAATAGCCCTCTATTCTGCATGGATTTTCTTCCATTTTGACAACTTTTTTTAACTTTAGCAATGCCCCTTGGGTATCTTTCTCTTTCAGCACATGAAGATTAACCTCACTCTTTTTTTTTTTTTTTAGCTTTTTGAGATTTCTATACCATATAATTCACCCATTTAAAGTGTACAATTCAATGACTTTTAGTTTCACCAATCACAGATACGTGTAACCATCACCACAGTCTGTTTTAGAATACTTTTGTTACCTCAAAAAGAAACCCTGTCCCATTTTGTAAGAGCTAACTTTCCCTGCCACCCCAATCTTAAACAGATAACTATGTATTTTCTGTCTCTATAGATTTCCCTATTTTGGACTTTCATATGAATGGGATCATATAATACATGGACTTTTGCTTCTTCCATTAAGCATAATGTTTTCAAGGTTGATTCAAGTTGTAGCATTTATCAATACTTCGGTCCTTTTTATGGCTACCTAGTACATTGTATGAAATGCATATTTTGTTTTTCTATACGCCTGTTGATGAACATTTGGATTATTTCTACGTTTTGGCTGTTATGGATAATGCTGCTGTAAACATTCACGGACAGGACTTTGTGTTGACATCTTTTCATTTCTCTTGGTATGTATCTAGGAATGGAATTTCTAGGTCATACAGTAACTCCATG
Source organism: Ursus maritimus (assembly GCF_017311325.1). Lineage (NCBI taxonomy): Eukaryota > Metazoa > Chordata > Mammalia > Carnivora > Ursidae > Ursus > Ursus maritimus. The sequence continues at coordinate 11,504,995 of NW_024427107.1, forward strand.
TTTAATCATTTGGGAAATTGTCAGTCTGTTTTCCAAAATGGTTGCACCATTTTACATTCCCACCAGCAGGGGCAGAGTAATGAGGGTTCCTATTTCTCCACAATTTTGTTAACACTTGTTTTTATCTGACTTTTTTTATTCTGCTCTTCTTACAGGATGTCAAGTGGAATCTCATTGTGGTTTTAACTTGCGTTTCCCTGATGGCTAATGACACTAAGCATATTTTCATGTATTTATTGGTCATTTGCACATCTTCCTGGGAGAAATGTCTATTTTTATCTTTTGTCCATCTTTTAATAGGGTTGTTTATCTTTTTATTATTGAATTGCGAGAGTTTATCTGATATCTTTGGGTAACCATTATCCAGCCTTTGCCAGGGCCCAGTACTGAGGCTTTTTTTTTTTTCTTGCAGTGCTGTTGTCCTACAACCTTATTTGCAGTTAATAATGTGTGAATGACTGCAAAATCTGTAATATTATCTCAGCCTGCTTCATAAGAAGTTCTGTAGACTTTTGATATGCATGAAGGATCTATACTGAGATCTTCTCGTATCCTAAGTTTCTATTTGCAGAAATGTTTAATTCTCTTGACTCCTTCCCAAATCACATTTCAACATGAAGGATTACATTTGTTGGACATATCATCAGCCCAGAAGTTAATTGCCTATCAATAACTTGTTATTCAGCACTAGATGAAAAAAATGTACACTGGTCATTTACATCTTTTATTAATTGCTTCATTTTTTTAAGATTTTATTTATTTCAGAGAGAAAACATGAGTCGTGGCAGGGAGGAGCAGTGGGAGAGGGACAAGCAGACTCCCCACTGAGCAGGGAGCCTGACACAGGTCTTGGTCCCAGGATCCTGGGATCATGATCTGAGCTGAAGGCAGATGCTTAACAGACTGAGCCATCCAGGTGCCCCATAATTGCTTTAAATTATATAAAGCATATATGGTAGGTTCATTTATGTCATATATTAGATTGAAGAATGAATTATCAAAGTATTTTCTTATGGCTATCATTGTAACATTCTTAGACCTCTTAATGTTACTTTATTTTCAACACAGCACTGGCAGTTGACTTTATTTTTGTGGCCACTTTTTACTGACAAACACACACACACACACACACACAATAACAAAAATTACCTTGTATCTGCACATTGAAGATTATAGAATCAAAAAGCTCCATGGAATTATGGATGTCAGCTGATCGAGTTTACTCCCTCACTCTTGCCCATTAAGTGATTTGCATGTGTACAGCCGTCTTCAAGTCTGTACAATTCAAATGTTTCAATTGGAAAAATTACTAATCACTTCATATCATGGGCCTTTGAATTTTCTCTAAAACAGTCAAAATTATGGATGTTAAAATCTATTCACCCTAAAGATCCCTGAATAAAAGTCTAGAAATAGTGAGCAATAACACTGCCTTACTTTTCATCATTCAGAGACATTTAGTAAGTGGAGCTTTTCCAGGAGAGAATGAGTAAGGGTCTCAAGATCAAGAGAAATATTTGAAGGATCTGGGATGAGATGATGCAAAGTGATTTGATAACTCTCTTCAAGTAACAAAAGTACTTCCATATGGAAAAAAATGATTATAGCATGTTAGTTTAACCACAGAGAGTAGACCTGGGACAAATGAATAAAACTTTTAGAGAATTCAGTTCAAAGAAGTGCTTTCTAAGAATGAGAACTGAACATTCTTGGAATGGGATCTCATAATAGGTAGTAAATTCTATAAACTCAGACATGTTCAAGTCAAGACGTTGGTCAATCCCTTCATCAGATAATGGTAGTGGTGCTGATGAAGTGCAAGATTTGATATCCTTCCAGGTTTTGCTCATACTGCAGATTCTATTCTGAGTTCATACATGCTATAAAACATTTAGAGCTTAATTTAATAATTACCAGAGGGCTGAATGTTATTCTTTTGTAATGATGTTAAAATATTACTGTATAAGAAATATTAGAATTTGTAATCTAATCTTCTGGACCTTTCCGACTTGGGGATGTTATTGGAGGTGGGGGAAGGGGACAGTCCTGCTATTTGGTATTCTAGAGAAGTAAAATTGAGCTATAATTGTCTTAAAGTGCTTCTGTAAAGTATAATTTTCTCATGATGTTCATCATATAATTAAGCAGACTTTTACAAAGTGTGCACTGTTAGTGGTATCAATAAATGAAATGGTATTCTAGTCTGACACAGTGTTGCCCACAAATACATACTACAAAATTCCAAACTCTTTTAAAATGTGATAAATACAATTCACTAATCATCTTATAAAAATATAAAATTTTCATTCAAATTATGCTTTTATACATAAGATAATTCCTCTCTTATTTTACTTGCCTTGTACCAAATGTACAGATGACTACATTACTAAAAAATATCGGAAGACTGGTCTCTCTCTCTCTCTTTTCTTTTTCTTTTTCTTTTTTTTTTTTTTTGTCTCAGAGTTTTAGTATACACAGAGTGAACAATTTAAAAATAGTGATCTTTAAAAAGTTTTTCTTAGAATGCAATGATTATGACCCTAGGAACAGACCATATATACTATATTGGTACTTCCAAGAATATAAATACTAGATTTCCAGAAAACTAAGCCCTCTTATTGATCTATCTACAAATTATGTGTGACACTGTGAAGAAGAGAGAAAAGAAGATGAATTTTTATATTCAAATTCTTGGTACAACACTTAAGTAACTGTAGGAACTCAGGTCACATGACATCTCTGAGCTTCAGTTTCCTAAACTCTAATATGGATAAAATAGTACTCACCATATGGGTTGCTATAATTATCAGATTTTATATAGAATATAAGAATAAGAATAATACATAAGAACATAATTCTTAGAGTGCTAGACAAAATTGTACAAGCTTGATCATTGCTGTAATTGTATTAGCTGTTAGAATTACTATTAATATTATCATTACCTGTTTGTTTGTCTATTTTTCAGTAGGTTCCATGCCCAGTACGGAGCCCAAAACAGGACTTGAACTCTTGACCCTGAGAGCTAGACCTGGGCTGAGATCAATAGCTGGACACCTAATGGACTGAGTCACCCAGGTACCCCACTATTAACATCACTTTTTTCCCACTCTCCCCAGTTTTTATTTTTGAGTCTCCCCATTCTTTTAATTTAAATTCAATTTAATTAACATATACTGTATTATTAGTTACAGTGGTAGAGTTCTGTGATTCGTCAGTTGCATGTAACTCTCAGTGCTCATTACTTCAAGTGCCCTCCTTAATGGCCATCCCCATTTCCCCACCCACCTCTCCTCCAGCAACCCTCAGTTTGTTTCCTATAGTTAAGAGTTTCTTATGGTTTGTCTCCCTCTCTGTTTTTATCTTACTTTTCTTTCATTTCCCTATGTTCATCTGTTTTGTTTCTTAGATTCCACATATGAGTGAAATCATGTGATATTTGTCTTTCTTTGACCATCTTATTTCAGTAGTATAATACCCTTTGTTCCATCCACATTGTAAATGGCGAGATTTCATTCTTTTTGAAGGCTGAGTAATATTCCATTGTGTGTGTGTGTGTGTGTGTGTGTGTGTGTGTGTATCATAGACATTTTAACAATATTTGTTCTTCCAATCCATGAGCATAGAACGTTTTTCGATTTCTTAGTGTCTTCTTCAATTTTTTCACAAGATTTCTACACTTTTCAGAGTACAGATCCTTTATCTCTTTGGATAGGTTTATTCCTAGGTATCTTTTTGGTACAATTGTAAATGGGATCGATTCCTTGATTTCTCTTTCTTCTGCCTCATTGTTAGAGTACAGAAATGCAACCGACTTCCGTGCATTGATTTTATATTCTGTGACTTCACTGAATTCCTGTATCAGTTCTAGCAATTTTCAGTTGGAGTCTTTTGGGTTTTCTATATAGAGAATCATGTCATCTGTGAAGAGTGAAACTTTGACTTCTTTGATTATTTGAATACCTTTTATTTCTTTTTGTTGTCTGATTGCTGTGACTTAGACTTCCAGTACTATGTTGAACAACAGTGGTGAGAGTGGACATCCCTGTTGCATTCCTGACCGTAGGGGAAAAGCCCTCAGTTTTTCCCATTAAGGAAGATTATCATTGTGGGTTTTTCGTATATAGCTTCTATGATATTAAAGTTTGCTCCCTCTATCCCTGTACAGCGGAGAGTTTTTATTAAGCAAGAATGCTGTATTTTGTCAAATGCTTTTTCTGCATCTATTGAGAGGATCATAGGGTTCTTGTCCTTTCTTTTGTTAATGTCTAGTATCTCACTGATTGATTTGCAGGTGTTGAACCACCCCTGCAGCCCAGGAATAAATCCCACATGGTCGTGGTGAATAATCTTTTTACTGTACTGTTGGATCCTATTGGCTAATAATCTTGGTGATAATTTTTGCATCCCCGTTCATCGAGGATATTAGTTTTCTGTAATTCTTTTTTGTGGGGTCTTTGTCTGGTTTTGGGATCAAGGTAACTCTGGCTTCATAGAATGACTTTGGAAGTTTTCCTTATCATTACTTTCTACAGAATCTTTGCAATGGGAACTGATTGCCTCTATCAGCTCTATCAACTACCCAGCCTCAGTCACTTCACCTCCAAGACATTTAAGATATCAGAGAAAATCCCACATTGGTTATCCCATTTCTTTATCCTACAAATAGGATTATTGAAAATTAATTTTGATAAAACCAAAAATAATAGCCTAGCTACTCAATGCCAGCTCTTGAAAGTTAACACCAATATAGAAAGGAGTAAAATATCTCCAAGTCTATATTTCTTATAGAAACTTAGCAACTCTCTTACCCTAAATCCTGGTATCAGTTAGTTCTTAGCTAAAAGAAAGTTCAAATTTCTAATATACAAGAAATAATACTACATTATTTTCAAAGCTGTATTTTCACTAATGAAGAAATTAATATATAAAATTACTAAGTTTTGTATGTATAAGGTATTATTTGGTCCTTATTCTTAAGAATCTCATAAACTATTATGAAGAAAAACACAAACATAATTCTATTTATGTCACTGAAAGAAGAATTATCACATTTTTTAAAAAATGATTTCAAGTTTAGCTATGCCAGGTAAATGTTTTAAATTTAACTTACTCTTTTCCTTCTATTTCTTTTTTTTAATGCTTCCTATCCTCCAACTAACCCTTCCTTTTTTTTCCCTTTTCTTTTAGTTAAACTTCTTTCTTACAGTTATTTACTGGAGTCTCTATTGTTTTATAATGCCTTCTCCCTACTATCTCATCTACATTTCAAAGAGGAAGTGAGTTAGTTATGTTGCAACAAACTAAGACATCACCTTTGGCAGAGTTTTTACACCAGGCACATCTATAGCCCCATTCACTATTGCCTTTGGGAGCCTATTTCTGACCCAATGGTGCCTGAATGATGGGATTGGTATGACACAAAGCATAGCAACTTATAGCTGCATTTTTCCTAGCGGCATCATGGATGTGGTCAGTATCTGGTACACCTAGTCCAGACTAGATCCCATTATTGTAGGCTTCAAATCCTCTTTTGTATTGATCCAGGCTCTGTTACCTCTTCTCTGGCACATCTTCCTTGTACACGGTGCCAGTGTACACAAAATACTAAATATATCTAGGGAAAAAAATTGACAAAACTACGGAAATTCATTAAAAGTAAAAAGTAGAAAGTAAATAATAAAAAGTAGAATTGTTACAAATTTGTCATTGTCAATATGTAATGGACTCTCAAACGCTTTGACAGTCTTTAATGCCAGCATCCTCACTGAAATTAGTACAACTTTTCCATAATGTTCTTTAAATCCTCTGACACACTCTCACACAGATGTTTCTAACATGCTACCTCTCCAATGAATCTGTTGAGTCCATACGTGTACTCTCCCTTCTGTCTAAACTCGGAAGTCCCTTCTATCCAAGAATAACACCTCTCTCCATCTGTGCTTTATCCCCATTCTTGCTCACATCCTTTGAATTTCCCTCCATTAATTATTCTCATGCTACTTGTATTTCTGCTTCTTCGCTTCAACTGGCTCCTGACCTTTAATTCAATTCATGCCTGATCTCTCCTATTTTGTGTCTCTCCTTTCGTACATAGAAAAAATTATCAAAAGTGTAGACTCATTGCTGTTATTTTTCTACCACTCCTGTATTACAAAAACTCATTATGTTGCATCCATACCCACTATCCCACATTTCATTGTACATTTTCTTCAAGTTCTCATACTCTTTGGCCTCTACAGCATTTATCAGTCATCAGGGCTCTTTCAATTTTCTCCCCAGAATTTTTCCCTTTTAGCTTCTTTAGTCAGTTTTTTTCCAGAGTCCAGTGGACATTCTTCATCCTTCAATTCATCACTGAAATGTCATTTCTCATGTTCTCCTCTCAGCCACTGGCTTATGTTCCTTCTCCTGGTTGATTTTCTTTGCTCTTATTATCAAGTGTATAATCATATTGATACACTTATCTCTAGATAAGACTTATCCAAAGTCCAGATATGAATATCCATTTCTGTCAGTCAGCTCTCTTTGGATTTCCCACATGAAACCCAAAACTCAGCAAATTTAAAATGTCTTTTTCCACCACACCCCTAAGTCTGCTTTTTCAGATTTTAACATTATCTTGGGCACTTAACTAAAAATCCATAATCCATACTTCCACAACTCCCAGTATGGTCTATTTCCTATTCCCTCCAGAGAAATCTGTTAACTCTTGGGAACATAAATTTTAGACTTCTGCTCTTTTGAAATCTTAAATAAATCCAAGAAATTGTCAATTCTACCAAAGAAAAAAACAAAAGTGAAGTGACTGATTGAAAGCTGAGGAGATTCGTTGGATCAAATGAAAGAATTGAATAAAATAAAAACCTGTAAGATCATTTAAGTAGTATTAAAAATAGTAAAAAATAGAATTGACATGGCCCTTCTAAAATTGACAATGTAATATGCATGCTCTTGGAGCTTTTCCACAATATAAAGCATTTTAAAAAGTTCTCAGAGTGGAAAAGTTACTAAAAGACAAAATAGAAGAAAAACTTTCTTGTTCTAAATAGAGACATTGAGAGGGCTACCTGAACCTACAAAAATTAATTAAAAGAACAAAGAAAGCCACAACTAGGCTTATACATTTTCTTTAATTTTAAAGATAAATATATACTTCTACTAGGGTTCAAGTAGAAAAACAATTAGGAAAAATTTAATGAAAAATACTGGGGGTTATATCATTATTTTTTATAACATGTAACGGTAGATAATAGCAAGGCAGCTAATAATAATATTTACTTAAATAGCAAAAATTTGTTGATTACTTACATTCCAGAACTATGTTGCACATTTATAGGCATCATTTCATTTAATCCTCAAAACAACTATAAGACAGATGTTATCAATTAGTCGCATTCTACAGATGAACATACCGAGGCTTTAGAGGGGTTAGGAAATATGTCAATTGTCACAAAACTATGAAAAGCAGAGCAGGGACTGGAATAGTCTGTCTGATGTCAGATTGTAATACCAACTGCCATATGGTGGTTTTCAAGATGTGGTCCGCAAACCAAACTCATCAGAATTATATGTACTCCCACCAGGAATCTGCATTTTAAGGAAATATTCCTGGTGATCCTTAATGTGCTATACATTATGCTATACTTCTCATTTATAGGGAGATAAAAAGATATGCCAAGTGCTGTCATGAGTAAAGGCACAGTGAAGACATTATATAGAACCTCTATGTAAAGACTCAGAAAGTAAACAACCTAATGCACTTTTCATGAAAAATGGACTTGATGACATATTTTAGTCACCAGAAGCATGAATCAAATAAAGAACCCAAGACTGAGGAAGTTGAAAGATTGGTAGTTATGCTGCTAGCATGTGCTCTGTGGGTAAGTTACTTAACCTCTCTGTCTTTAGGTTTCTCATTTGCAAAATTGGAGTAATCAAGGTTCCTACATCATAGGGTCGCCGTGAGGTTTCAGTAAGATCACTCAAATATGCCTAGCAAAGTAATGGACATTCTAGAAATAAAAGCTTTATTTTACAGACTTTCAAGCTGTGAGAGAAGGTATTCCAAAAGAATCCATATTTCAAGGAGGTGTGGTTATTGAAAGAATAGTCGTCTATGCAGAGAGGGGTTAGCGTGATGAACCAGAATTCACATCAGGCCTGGAATTTAGAGAGGGGTGTTTGCATTGAGCTGAGCAATTGCTACTCAAATTTCTCTCAACAAATGTGTCTCCTGGGAAAAAGAAAAGCTGAATCTTCACTTGCATAGTGGTCTTGCTGATTCCCCAAGAAAGCACCTTCACGAAGTAATCCCTCTAAAAGATTTCTCTTCTGATTTCACAGAAGATAGCTTTATCAGTACGGCATCCGGAGGACTGAACGTCTCTGACATGGAGGCCGTGATACGCAGCAGCAGCAGGAAAAGCTAATAGGAACCCAGAGTCCGTCTTCAAAGAGAAGCCAGTGGAGATAAAGAGTAGATTACCGATTCCAGAGTACATGTCCGATACTGCCTAGGGACTTCCTAAGTAGAGGTCAAGGTCCTACTGTTATACAGGTAGGGGTTAATGAGCTAGCAAATTAGGATATTAATATTAATGGAGCATCCTTAGTACCCACAGGCTAATGAAGTCTGGGGTCATTTGGGTTATATTAACATCAAACAAAGTGGAATTTTAGGCCAAAGGCTTTTGCCAGGATAAAATGAGCAATTTTATTGATTAAAGAAGATAAAATCTGTAGTTATTACCTGAGGTAAATAACATATATCAAAAATATAAAGCTAAACACTACTAAAAATTTAAGGAGCAACTGAAAACAGTAAGAATGTTCCTCCATCTTTCATGGATGAAGCAAGAAAAAAAAATTTTAATCATTTTAGAGAACTGAATAATATAATTAATGAGCTCATACATTAGAGGTATATACATAAGTGTGTGTATTGATTATACGTACACCAAAATGCTTTTCCTTTTAGGAAATGCTGGTACTTAAAAAAATAAAATAAAATAAATACCAGCAAAGGAGAAATTCTCCAAAGTAGAAAAGATACAGGCCATATTCTGTTAGGAAATGAATTGCATATAAAATTAATAACAAAAGGATTAAGCATTTCCTAACCACTTGGAAATAAAGCCTATCAGAAAGTGACAGCAGTGAAAAGATGACGTATTAAAATCCAAAGAGAAACATATGCACTAGTAAGAAAATATCCTTAAAGGTTTTTAGTATTTAGATAATTAAGAAAGAAAATATCCAGTCTACTTCATATATTAAGAAGGGAATCATAAAATAAAAACATTGAAAGAGAAAGCAATTAGTAGTGCTAAAAAATTAATGATTTAGAACAAATAGAAGAGAACAATGGATGAAAACAATGCTGGAATATGTTCTTTGAAAACGACAAAAGCTGAACAGCTGAAACAGGTTTCCCGGATCTTGGGTCTGCCATTTACCAGCTCTGTGATCCAAGTTCTTTAATCTTCCTGAGTTCCCTTCCCCAACCTGTACATGGGCCTAATAATACCATTGGTGGCTTTGTAAATCTCTTCCCCCCCCCCCCCCCCCCACAGTGCAAAAGTCATTAGTGTCCTGTGAGTCAGGTAGAAGGTGTTTTGCTGGTTTTGTGGTATTTGGCAAGTTATTTGGGGAATCTACCAATCGCCTTCCCTGTTACAGTGGAGCCTGGTCGGTGTGCGTGTCTGGAAGGATGGGGAGGGGCGGTGTCCACGCCAGGTTTTTATAACCCCCTCTCCCCCAAGCCAGCACTTCCCCAAACCAGAGTTTTTGTAAAGCGCACATTGCTGACTAGAGACGGGGCCAGGTCCCAATCCCCTCTTTGTAAAGCATGCCAAGAACAGAGCAGGAGGTTGGGGGCTGAACGCAGGAACTTTGTTTATTTTCTCCTTGCGATTTTAATTTCGATCTTTGTATGAATGCCAGATTGAATTTTTAGGTCCAGCTCTCTCCCCTTTCTTCTTTTACTGCTACTTCCGTGAAAAAATGTTTTTTTCCCCGAAAGGCTTTAGGCATATATAGCCACATGAGCTCGATGCTATACTTTATTTGGTTGAATATAGTGCAAGATGGTAGAAGAGGTGAATTAACAAACACTGGGAGAACACCGTAGCGGGATCCCATAACTTTTAATGCGGCTTTTCATCTCTCCTTCCATTACTATAATGGAAATTCCTTTAGAGATGTTAGTTTAGTGTATTTAGATTATGTCATTTAGGAGTTTGAAGATAGTTCCAGTTTCACTTAAACTTAGAGCAGTGTTTATAAAATTTCTGTGGGCCTTAAAGAAACAGCTGATGCATTTCCAGGACAGCCAATTTGGAAGTCAAAGGAAACCAAACTCCTCACACCGTTTAAATAGATGATTCTCCCGATGGACAGATGGACTAGTGAAAAGACAGCCAGGTTGGTGCATTTTTTTTTAAAACTCCAATAGTCAGAAATAGTAGTTTTTTGGATCACAGAGTGTGTCTAAAACAAATAATTGATTTAACCCCTTTAAATCCTTCTTGGAACAATAAACAAAGGGTCTTCCTCGTATCCTGGTAGGAAGTAAATTTCTTTTTGAGAGCAAGTTAGTCTTTTGTGAGGAACAAGAACTTTTTAAGGTCCCGAGGATACCATTTAGCAAATTATTGTAGCTGTTTCCTTAGTGATACCCGAGGGCCCAGAAAGATTTAATGAGCCTTCGAAAGTGCCAAAGTTACTTTTAGGGAGTAACTTATAACTGGAGGAATTTAGCTAACTACACTGGAAAGTTTCTTTGGATGGTTTTGTAGATCAAGGGCAGATAAAAAAGGATGGTTTCTAAGTAGAGAAAAGACTTCTCCGTGAGATAAGCTTTATTTTATCCTATCAGGTAGTACAGCTAAGAATATTATATCTTAGATACAATACATTTCGTAAAATGCCTTTGATTGAACTGCTTATTGTTTGCCTATATTTATTCCGTTGTCTTAAGATCAATAAGAATATAAATACCTTCTTTCAGTGTTGCAGAGCTGCTTTGGGATCTAATATGTTAGTTTCTGTTAAGAGTGTGTAAGTCAGAATAAGGTAGTTTGGGTCATGTTATTCATATACCACTGTGCTTTGGCTTTGACACCTGCTTCTACCATCAAAGGTGAATCTAAATTACAGTGTCTTTTAGATTACAAGTATATTGGGAAATAGAACTTTCTCTCTCCTTATTTCCAACATTTTGAAATAGAGTTTAAGTAACTTGGAATAATTCTCAGCACTGCAGGCAAAAAATGGCAAGTGTTTTAAACTGAGGGTCGGTACTGAAATGCTGTGCCTATTTGGGATTACAATGAAGTCACTGACATTATTTATAAATGTAGTATAATGTATATTTCATATACATATATATAAATAAATACAGGTAAATACAAATATTTCTATATAAAGATTATACACATTTGTCTATTTTACACATTTGTATTTTTTTGAGGATATATATATATATATATATATATATCCTCAAAAAAAAGAATGCCTTAAGGTCATTTTAATTAAATTATAGAGCAGATATTTAAGATTTTTTGGCCTCAGTAGCATCAAGCATTTTGAAATAAAATTTGACTTGGTTATTCCACAATCTTTGTTTCTTCATGGTTCTAACTATATCTTAGGAACTTTTTTTAAATTTACATTGCAGAAAGGTGCTAGTTATTAAAGTTTCCCTTTTCAGACAGGATAATCTTAGAATCAGATATTAGAGGTTACTACAATGCCTCAGTGATTACTTTGCCATGCCAGTCTTCCCAGACACTTCATCCTCCTTCAGCGAACAAAAATGCAATATTAAGAGAATGAAAATGTTGTTTATTATCCCCTTTGCTTCCCTTTGGATTCCAATTCCTCATGTTTTTCTTTTGGGTTATACAATTCATGGAAGTAAGGGACTAAACGCAGTCATGAGGAGTGCAAGGCACTGTGTGACCTTGATGGAACTCGTACCCATTTGGCAACTTGGGGCTGACTTAGTCCAAGCTCTTGGTTTATCTCGATCAGAGCCCAGGGTATGAAGCTTTTGTATGATGCCAATTAGAATCTGTGACCAAGGGCGCCTGGGTGGCTCAGTCAGTTAAGCGTCTATCTTCAGCTTGGGTCATGATCCCGAGGTCCTGAGATCAAGTCCCACATCTGGTTCCCTGCGCAGGGGGGAGTCTCCTTCTCCCTGTGTCCCTCCCCCTGCTTGTGCGCTCTCTCTCTCTCTCTCTCTCTCACACACACACACACACACAAGTGAATAAATAAAGTCTTAAAAAAAAAAAAAGATCTGTGACCAAATAGAATTGGACCAACAAGCTCATTTTTCTGTTAAAACTGTTTTGAGCACTAATCTCCAGGGACAAAAGCAAGCATCCGAAGGCTACTGTATAGTTTCCTCAGAAGGTGAATTTAAAAACATTCTCCGAGGGTTACAACTGTTAATTTTTAAATCCCTTTTGCTTTTCTCTTGAAATTAATCTGGTGGATTCCAAATTTTATTGCACTTAGAATCACTTGGGAACTTTAAAATCCTGATACCCAGATTGCATCCCAAAGCAATTAAGCCAGAATGTCTGGAAGTGGAAGCTAAGCATTAGTGTTTTTAAAGAACTTTTTTGTCATCCCAACTGAAACTCTGTAGCTATTAAACAATAACTCCCTCTTACCTCTTCCCAGATCCCTGGTACCACCATTCTGCTTTCTGTCTCTATGAATTTGACTACTCTGTGTTCCTCCTATAAGTGAAATCATATAATATTTACCCTTTCGTGTCTGGTTTATTTCACTTAGCATAATGGCCTCAGGTTGTCCATGCTGTAGTATGTGTCAGAATTTTTATCCCTTTTAAAGCTAAATAACATTCCATTGTATGTATATACTGCATTTTGTTTACTCGTCCATCCATCAATGGGCATTTGGTTTGTACATTTTCACTACAGTGAATAATGCTGCTATGAATGTGAGGGTACACATATCTGTTTGAGTTTTTGCTTTCAATTCTCTTGGGTATGTGCCTTCAAGAGGAATTACTAGCCCATATCTTAAATCTATGTTTAATTTTTGGAGGAGCCACCATATTGTTTTCAGTAGCAGCTATACTGTTTTACAGCCTCCCTCCACCCCCACAGCAGTACACGATGGTTCCAATTTCTTCACCTCCTCACCAACATTGTTTTGGTTATACCAACCACATGGGTATAAAGTGGTATAATTGCTTTTTGACAGTCGCTACACTTATCCCTTCCTTTTTTTCCAGGCCATCACCACTTTGGGTTTTAATTCTTCCCTTACACAGCTTAGAAGATTATTACTCAAAGTGTGGTCTATGCAACTCCAGAATAAACATCATCCGGGAGCTTGTTAGAAATGAGGAATTGAAGTCACCACTCCAGATTTACTAAATCAACATCTGCCTGTTAACAAGAAGTTCGGGTGACTCGTACACACCTGAAAGTTTAAGAAGCACATTACAGGTCACTTCAGTTACTCCTGACATCATCTTCAAGACTTTTCCACCTTTGCCTTTCTACTGAACTCACACAATCCAGGAAACTTCTGTTTATCCAAGCATCTGCACTGCTAAAGAATATTCTATCTACAAAACCACACAACCTGGAGGATTGTTGCTGTGGCATAGCCATGACTTCAACCACACATGGATCCTCATCACCTCGTTTTAAGTGTCCTTTGCACATTGCAGGTCACATTACTGAAGAAAACAGTTCTCATTTGCAATGCTGTCTTCTCGACCTTTCTCAGCCCACGTCACTCTTTTCTGGAAGAACTGGCATTCTTGCTTTCAGACCCAAAGTTTCTCAGTTTATTGCCATCTTATCTGCTAACACTCAACCACCTTCTCCTCCAGCAATAGGGAAGGAAACATTCATGGTCTTTTCACCTGTGCCCATGAATCTCCACTCTTCCTGTCTCTCCTTCAACCACATCATCAACCACTGTTTGCTCTTCAGAGGCTTTTCCATAAATATCACTCACTTCGAATCCTAACTATTGATTTCAGCCTCAAGTCTCATTTTTTAAAAATGACTTCAGATAGCTTGTAAACAAATGATTTTGTCCTTCTGGAATTCAGCTACACTCACCTCCAGTCATCTGAATTGACACCTAACTGTCACTCTTTCTAAGAATTTACTGTTGACCATGCTTTTTATTCTCAAGTCAATTTATGGCTTCCTTTTCTGAGCCCCCATAATAACAGTGCATGACTCTATTATAGCACTTACCAAGATGCATTGTCCTTGTTCTCAGGCCTGCCTCCAAAATAGAGATAATAAGCAAACCGAAAACAAGTATTCCTAGCAACTAACCCCATTTCCTGCATATGGGAGATGCTCCATAACGCTTACTGAATGGCTGAATCAAGGAAGTCAGATTCTCCAGTGTTCTGACATTCTGGCCCCTGGTCAGCACGGGTAGTAGCAATTTTCTGTCTTCACCAGCCTTGTCCCCTAACTGCTTCTGACATCTTGCAACCTGCAATGCACCTGTATAATCAGAGGGTATGTTTTCTAGGGACAGAGAATAATTGTATAAGCTTTAACTTCCTGAAACCATGGTTTTCCGTCATGTACATTAGCTTCAAATTTATTTTCCATTAAATGAGAAAGAAAAGTCTACTTTATTTGTAATTTTAATTGGCACGTCAAATATTTTGGGATTTTACAACTACTAAGTAGAATTGGTTCTCTACTCTGAATTTGAAGCAATTTCTTCAGCATTTCCAAGACCAGTATTTCTCAGCCCTTAATATGCAACAAGATTACCTGGGGATCTTGTTAAAATACAAATTTGGATTTAAATTCTGCTTCTGTAGAATGGGGTTGGGCATGAGATTCTGTTTTTCTAACATGTTTTCAAGTGGTACCAATCTGGCCTGGGGACCACAATTTGGCTAGCAACATCTAAGACCATCAGCTTTCTAAAATCTCCAGTTTCTATTGTGTAAATTAAATCATTTCATGGTTAAGCAGAGGAAGTTATATCTTATATCAATGATGGCTATTTAAAAAGAAAAAGCAATTATCAAATTGATAGTTGCTTCTTTTTCTGATAAATTAGAATGCATCACAAGTTAGAAGGCATTGGCAAAAGAATACCAGAGAGAATATTTTTGTTTGTTTTAATACTAAAAGCAATTTCAAACTATGATAGATTAGTTTGGAGTGATTTATGACTTAAGACTTGAAGCAGTAGCATACAACTTTAAGAAGAGGAGAGCCACATCATGGGACACAGAACAAGGTCTTACTTTATATCTGGCAGCTTGAGTTAAAATGTAAAGCATGGCTGTAGAGTTGCTTATCTCATTGGGCATGATGCATGAGCACCTATTTGAAACAGCCTAGAGCAGGGGACAGGATGAAGTATAGAAGCATGTATTAGCTCTTCCCCAGCACTTTTCAAGAGTACTGTCTATGACTTCCCCATTGGCCATACTGAAGGTGCCCTTGGTATTGAGCAGTGCAGTGGCCTTGAAGTTGAACAAGGCTACAAGGGCTGGCTCACGAAGTGTAGCGAGGTAAACTGGTCCTGATTTTAAGCAGCACTATAGTTAACAATCCTGGAAATGGGAGCCCATTGATATTTATTCAGCTGAGCAGGGGAGGATCTTACAGGGAGATCGGGATTCCCCCTAAGTCAGCAGTTCTCCATCCTGACTGCACAGAAGAATCACCAGGGCTACAATGAAGGCACTGCCCTGCCAGGGCCCGCCCTCACAGGTCCTGATGTAACCGGCCTGTGGTAAGGCACAGGCACTGGTAATTTTAAGTTCCCCAGGTGGTGCTAATGTGCAGCATGGATGGGACCCACAGCTTTAAGTGTTCCCAGGATAAAAACCCTCCCTCCCAGATGTGACAGAACATCTCTCTCTAGAGCTGGACCCCTTGATTACAATTTGCAGGCTTAGACTGATTCCTCTCTCTAGGACAGTGGTTGTCAAACTTCAGTGGGCATCACAGTCACCTAGGGGGCTTGCTAAAACTGTTGGTTCACAACATCAGGAGCTTCCCAAGTGTAATCTGAAACCAGCCCCTGTACAGGGAAGGCAGGAAGAGACTGAAGAAGGAGGCAGACCCCTCCAAGTTGGTGGGTGATGGGTTTCATAAGCAGGGAAACTTGACTTCCAAGGCTTCTCTCGGGTGACCATAAAATGATCAAATCTCTGCACACCTGCTTGCTAAATCTGAAAAGTTCATGTACAGGCCTCAACTGGGTTTGGTCACATACACTGTCCAGATGGTCTCAATGCCACATCACTATCTCAAGGCTATGTTCTTGGGGCACCTTCTGGGAGCTGGGAAGGCAAGCAGAATGCACATCCCAAATACAGGGGAAAGAGTGAGGAGCTTCCAATGTCCTGGGTCATCTTAGGGGTCAACCTGTGGTCTCTTCCTCTTAATGACCTCCTCCAATAAAACACAGATTGTTGGGGCCTTTTCCCCAGAGTTTCCAGTGTGGTGGGTCTGGGTGGGGCTGAAATTTGCATTTCTAATGAGCTCCCTGGTGGTGCTGTTGCAACTGGTCTGAAGACCCAGGAAGAGGCCTGATTATTGTGTCTTAACTCAGCATGAAAACCTCCTCATTGTTATTCCCAAATCTTACTGATCCTGTGTGCTAATTTAGTTGCCCAGCTTTCTGTTGGTTTCTCTTTCTTCTTTACTTGGAAGTCCAAATATGGAACTTTCTAATTTGGAATCAGAAAACTTGAGCATCCCGAAGGTGCTAAGCAACAGGTGAAGATTAGTCCTCCACTGATGGTGGTGTTGAGGATGGGGTGGAGGAAAACAGCGAGTAAGCGTGGTGACAGAGACATTGGAGGAGATGTACACTAGGCAAGAGCAGCCGCACCGGGATGGAGGGAAGGAAACAATTCATAAAGTATCAAGGACATTGTTTGACACGTTTGATTGACTGATGATTGTGTGCGAAGTTGAGGGGGAAGACAGAATCAAGAATAGTTCTTTGCAATCCATGATTTATCAGCAAAATTTATCATCACTACCAAACTTAAAACTTATCATAATTAGTTATGACTCTATTTTAGAGTTTAATCCTTGTCACTAAATGGTCTGACATGGAAGTAATAGGTGTTCCTTACAAGTTTTACAGAAGGAGTCAAGATGATGGTATAATGTATCTAAATTTGATCCTGTTCCCCTTTTATCTTTTTATAAAGAATCAGCTAAAAGCACAGATGGTTATCTAAGATTACTCAGTGTTTTTCACCAGGAACTGTTATCGTGTTTTAGTAAGTTAGATTTCTTGGGGAAGTAGATTAATTCTTCCACGACACAAAAGAACTTCTATGTAGCTGAAAGTAGGAACCTATCAGACCTCAGAGGAAGAAAGCTCAGAATTTCAGCAGGACGCACCAGAAGACTATGAAGATTTTTCAGGACAGTGTGATTTCTCATTTTTAGCACTCCCTTCTAGCAAAATTTTAGATTGTCTCATTCTACTTCTTAGAAATGAACCCAGTAAAATGGCAAATATGCTTAGTGAGCCAAAGAAAACATTTGAAGCTGAATTTTATGTCTTTGATTTTTTTCTTTGTTCTAATTGCTAAACAACTTCTTTGTTTTTAAAAATGAGATTGACATTAAATTAATAGAATGATCTAATAGAGTCCCCTTGGCTTACAGTTCAGAGAATGCTAAGAAATAAATACTCAGTATTATAACTAAATTTTCACATGGCATGATTCACTGCAATTTCCTTTGCATTTTCTGGCTAGAAAAACAATACAGAACCAATAACAACCAACAAGGAGGTGTCAAGGAAAACAGGAGCTATGAAGTGAAGTGTGTAAGGTTTTTATGGGACTACCTGGAAATCAAATTTGTTTGTTTAACTCAGAAGAGGTAATCTGATCTGGTGTTCCCAAAATTCCTTAAAATATTCATCTAGAAAACAGAAGATGTACTCTGGCTTCTTGAAACACTTTCTGTCTTATAAGGCTACATCTCCTCCAAACTATGATCCAGGATAAAGCTACATGAGAGCAAAAGGAAAAACAGTTGGTGGAAATATAACAAGATAAAGTGTACGAGACAGAAATATCTACTATAAAATCCCAGATGTGCAGAAGTGATTTGTAATTTCAGCAGTCATTGTTACATCTTGAATTTTAATCTCTCATCTTTCCTTCCAGAATTACAAATTACAGAATGTGGTAAAAACATTTTAATATTAGCAAAATTCATGTTCTTTTATTTTAAGTACATGCTAAGTGAGAGGATATTAAAAAGAGAAAGGAAAATTTCCATATAGGCCTTTTCATTTTTCCTCTAAATTAGTTGAAACTATTTTTAAGGTCATTCCATAATATTTGAAAATTCATGGGGGAAAAAAAAGGAGTGAAGGAAATAAGCCATAAGAGACTCTTAATGATAGAGAACAAACTGAGGGTTGATGAAGGGAGATGGGTGGGGGATGGGCTAGGTGGTGGTTGGGTATTAAGGAGGGCACTTGTGATGAGTATTGGATGTCCTATGTAAGTGATGAATCACTAACATCTACTCTAGAAACCAATATTGCATTGTATACTAACTTCCTAAAATTTAAATTAAAAAAAATTTAAAAATTAAAAAAAAGGAAATTCAGTTATCAATATAAAAAATATGTATGGATTTTGAGCCAAGGCTTCTCTAGTTTAAAATATGTTACATAGGGTCACCTAGGTGGTTCAATCGGTTGAGTCTGCCTCCGGCTCAGGTCATGATCCCAGGGTTCTGGGACTGAGCCCCACTTCGGGCTCCCAACTTATTGGGGAGCCTGCTTCTCCCTCTCCCTCTGCCTGCTTCGCCGCCTGCTTGTGCTCTCCATCTCTCTCTCTCTCTCTTTCAAATAAATAAAATGTTTAAAAATAAAATAAAAAAATAAAATGTGTTATGTATGTGGTGCTATCAGAGATGTCCATAATAAACAACACATTCCATCTACAGAGCAATCTCACTGAAAGAATTCTAAACTTTTGCAGAAAAATCTAACATATAAAAAAATAAGCTTCAAATGACTTTACCTGGGGAAGGTTAAACATTCGTCCAGCTTTTCTTTGCACAGAGAATGTGAAGCATACAGTGGGGAATAAGCTGATATTAGCAGGCAAAGGAGTGGTCTTATAAGTTTCACCATCAATAAGGGCATAATGACCATAAAGATGTGCGTCCAAGTAAACCTTGCATTACAGTAAGGCTAGTGTACTCATTCTGCAGTTCTAAAACGGCAAGTTTTGGGGCTCCTGGGTGGCTCAGTCTGTTGAATGTCTGACTCTTGATTTCAGCTCAGATCATGATCTCAGGGTCTTGAGATCCAGCCCTCCCTCCCCCCCCCGCCCCCCGCGTCAGGCTCTGTGCTTAGTGGGGAGTCTGCTGGAAAGTCTCACGCTCTCTCTCTCTTAAAAAAAAAAAAGGCAGCTCATAAAATGGAAACATTTTGCTTTGTACCTGAACATTGCAAGCTCTGGCATTGCTTGGAAGTCTTGAAAGAACCTCTGTGATAGAATTACTATAAAATGCATCAATGCAAATCAGAGATCATTCCATCTTGTCATTTAGAATAATTTAATTGATAATTCTCTTCAGCAAACAGGTTTTAAGAAAACCTAATATCTCAGAGCAATAATGATAGACTTGCCAGAGTACAGAATTAGGCCTGAATCTTTCCAGGTGGGTGTATGATATACTAAGTACAGATGTTCCTCCAGGCAAAAAGAATGGGCACAGCTGGAGGACGGGAGAAAAATCATGATATTGATTCAAATCTAGAAGGATAATGGAGGTTGAACATCCAAGTGTGCTCTGAAGCAAGGAAATCCCTGCGAAATAATAATGATGGTTCATCAGAAGATATTTAAATATTTGGGGTAGGAAAGTAGAAAACTGGTCATTACCTGATTTATAAGTTTCCTTTAACATGAGCTTCCCCAGAAGCAATAAAATGAACTATTCTATAGAATAATAGTGAGTCTGCTTCATACTGGACACATCACAAATTGCCCCATCACCCGTTCTTAGCATTCTTGCTTCTGACTATGAGCAACATGTTGCTGGTCCTCACATTCTTTAGTATAATGCCTCCCTTAACATTTTCTTTCAGATTTCATTCATTTCTTATAATAACACTGTAATAATTCTTCCACAGCTGAAGGTCACTTCAGTTGCATTTCTGCTGAGTGTTTTTATTCCCACGTTTCACTGGATTTCATAGGTCCGCCAGGACCAAGCATTACCGACTCTGCAGCGTGTCCTGTTACCTGTAAAATTAGCCAAGGAGGTGTCAGCTGATGGGTGATATGATGATGACGATTATAACTAACTTCATATTTATATACATTCTATACGTCTTTGTGTCATCACACACAGTTGTTACAATAGTATTGACTATATTCCTTATGCTGTACTTTTTCTCTTACGACTTAATTTTATGACTGGAAGTGTGTTCCTCTTCATCCCCTCCCTCTGTTTCACCCATTAGTATTTTTAACTTCTTGTGACATTCCTATCTCTTACCTCTTCTGAACTTTATGAAAATCCTACAATGTGGACCAGGTATCTATCCTTATCTCCATCTTCTCTTAAATGTGAATATTGACGTTTTTGGAGTTTCAATGTTTCACGTTGAGTTAGTGGTACACTTGGAAATAGGCTCAATGTAGTAGAAATTGAAAATTAAGGAAATTTTCCAGATGTGAAAGGTGTTCATAAATTCACACACTCTTCTGAATTCTCTAGATTTTTGTGTGAGATTTGTATATATGTGTTGGGGCAAGGATGTTGGACTGGAATTATTGAGCTGCCTCGAGTCATATGCCATGGACTATGTGTAATTTTTTCAGGTTCCCAAAGGTCTGCACCACCATAGAATAAAATACTCAGGGGAAGAGCACCTGGGTGGCTCAGTAGGTTAAGCGTCTGCCTTCAGCTCAGGTCATGATGCCAGGGGCTCAGCGTGAAGGATGCTTCTACCTCTCCTTCTGCCTGCCACTCCCCCTGCTTATGCTATCTCTCTTTTTCTCTCTGTCAAGTAAAAAAAATAAAATATTTTTTTAAAAATGCTCAAAAGAGTGGAAATGGAAATCTCACAGCTTGGAACTATTAAGAAAAAAAGAAAGTGGAGTAGAAACAACTTTAAAATATTTTAGATACATTTTAAGGGCATTTTAACATAATCTGCCAAAAAAAAAAGAAGTCAAGTGTAAACCTTAAACTCTTAGTAGAGAATAATTTTGAAAATAAAACCATAAGATACTCTGCCCCTTTGTACACAGTATTCTGAGGTATTAAAACTAGATACTCGCTGCTCTGTTAAGATGGATTTTTTTTTTTTACAACTAACTCAAATGCTGTAGGATTAGAGTTATTGCTCTTTAGATACTAAATAATGAACGTCCCAGCAGGGCAGTTTTGTGAGTTACATATGATGGCATAACCATACATCAAAGCAATTCAAGTTAAGAAACACATATTACTTCCTGCGACAGAACATTCTCTTAAGATTCTAGATAAAGAACGTTCTCTTAAGGAAGGAATAAAAGCTAACTTGACTTTGAGCAATGGTGAAAATTTTCTTGTGAGGATTTAAACATGCCCTCGATCCTATACCTTTCTTTCTCTCTTAAGGCCTTTGATTTTCCTTCCTTATAATTTTAATGTCTCTGAGAGCCTGTGTATACATCTTAAGCTCCTCGACTTCTTTATGTAAGGAGTTTGCTCAGGGTGTTTTTTATTAATAGATGCAATAAATATCAGAATGGTCATGTAGTGAAAAACACAGCATTTCTCACTATCAGAAGGGTTTGGGACAGAGGAATTGTGGAAAGAGTAAGAAAAAGACAACCTAGTCGGGCACTTAGGATTTGTTTCTTAGGCTAAATTGAGGGAAAATATTTTCCTCTATGCAAACAGTAAGCTTATCTGAGAAAGTGACCATTCCGGGTAACAAACTTACTGCTAAGGATTTGCTAGAGAGAAAAACCATTCCAACAATGGCTTCATTTAATGACTGAATAGCATTGGGAAATGGGAATAGGATGTCACTGACCATAAAATATGCTAATTGATTTATTTTTAGGAGTAGTGTTAGGGTCCTATTTAATGAGCAAGGTATTACGCACTTGTAAAGTCCCGGTAACTGTGTTAACTTACTATTTAAGTTGTTAAAAATCATAATTCAGTGGATGGTTTTCAGGGTCAGTACACTGTGAGTGACATCACAACACGTCAGGGCCTCACTCCCCTCTTCCACGTTCTGCAGCTGCTTCTGACAGAAGGAATAATGAAATCCCACTTTCTTTATTTCTTTGCACCTCACACCCTAGTGGCCAGACCAAAAAGGTGAATACCCTAGCACCCCAGGGGGACCTGAGAACCTGTGACAAAGGACAGGGGTGCTGCCTGGCCCGCAGGACAGCACTATCAGATTCAACTAATATTTACTATGTCACAGGCACATATTTACCCCCAGCAACATGTGAGAAAAGCTTTCCTATTATCTGTTCACATGAGGGGACAGGCTAAGAGAGAGAGTTAAGTGACCCAGAACTCTGGTTTTGGAACCCGTAGGGTCACAGCTGATCACACCCATTTAAAGATAAGAGTGAAAGCATAGAGAAGTGTTAAAGAGCAGATCATCAATACATGGGAGTAAGAAACACGTTGGCAATTCTAAACCCTTTTGCTTTGTCTTCTGATGCTAAGAAAACAGATAATTAGTGTGTGTAAACCCTGTTTTCTAAATTTCTTAGTGTAACTGACCTCAGCTTTGGTCTGACTAGATACAAAGTACTCCACTCAAATGGCAAATGTTGGTAAGGGAACAGATGGATGGATATAGAGGGAGGGCTCATCGTTGAAAATTCTTTCTATATCCCCTTTCTACATTTTGGTAAAACTGCCTGTGAACTCACAATTGTACCTATCTTTGAAATGATTCAGGGTTTTCTGTTTGCTGCATATAAGCAGGGCCAAAAGCTTTAATGTCTGACTCAATTTTCTGCAGTCTATTCATGAACGCCCGACAGGACTACAATAAATTATAAAGCCTTCAGGTTCATGTGAACGCATGCATCTTAGGGTACCTTTTCTTACAGGCAAAACCCATGGTAGGTCTGTATTGAAGTACATTCTCTGTAATGTGTTTCCGTTGAAAGGAAAAGAACAGCTTGCATGAGATGTAAGACTGTATATAATGATTGGCACAGATATCTTATATTGGTGAATTATATTCATTACGTGGTGCGTACGTACGTCATGTGGCTCGGTGCCGCGGTGGATTATTAGATGCTTTCTTGTCAAACTATTCACACTCACAACGTTTATTTCTGACCCTGTTTCATGAACATTCTCTACCTTCGGTCAGACCTTCAAAAATTGTTGTCTTTAAAAAAGTTAATTTAGAATACTTCTGGCCATAAACTTTAAATATTTCCCCCCAAAACTATCTGAGAAGCAAACGTGGTTTTAATTTTCTATAACTATTTATCTTTCAGTTGTGCAAAGTATTTCCTGTGGGTAGTTTATACGCCTGTCCAGGTGAAGGGGGTTGCCAGCGTCAGGTCAAAAAATAAACTTTAAAAAGGCTCTCCAAAAGTCGGGTTTGGAAACTATGCATTTGACCTTCAGTGACAGAGCTTATGCCTTGCAAATTGATTAATACAGATACAATATCAAATCATTTTTCATACAATTTTTTAATGTTTGTTAAGTGCTGGAGCAGTATGTAAACAGAGTATTTGGCATTTTTATTAGGCTGCGGAACTCAGCCATTTCCTTTGCAACAACATCTCATAAACTATTTTGACAGTCTAATAAACTATAAAAAGCTGTGGTAAAAACTGGCTCTGAATGTTATAACCGTACAAAATGGAAAGAGCAAGAGAAAACATCTATCACCGGGATTATTATCACTGTTGCCATGGCAACCTGGTTGCAATGGCAATATCTCCACGGTTCTGCTGTTTGTTATCATCTTTCTTGATTTTACATCATTGAAATTGTAGTAATTACACTGTGCCTGATGAAAAATGTATGCTGTCATGGCAACTAAGTCAAATATTCTTAATCATTTCACCTCTTCAATCTAAAATGTAATTGTTTGTCAGTAAAATAGGTTATACAGAAGGCTTCTATGGACTTATGATTGCCTTAAGTGTTTTGCAAAAAATACTGCTTTTAGGCTCAAGACCCTAAGCTAAACTAATAGCCTGATATGGTAAACAATGACTCATTATAATAAGTAAGCAGCATTAATTGTAGAGTGACTTCTCCAGTGTGGTAAAATTATAAACCACGGTGACTTTAATATAGTACTTACAGTCAAGACACAAGAGAATATTTTCAACCATCCTAATATCTTCAGTAAATTATTTGAATCAGATGCTATGTTCATTTTGTTGTGCCCCACTTATGTTTTATGAGTCAACGTCTTCTGATGAATATACTTTAGAGTATTTTCTTCACACTATGTGTAATTAAGGCACAAAGAAAGAATCCTTTTTGCAAATATGAAAAAAAATAAATTAATAGGATATAAAAAGAATGCCTTTCTAACTAGAGCAGTCAGTTATAAGTCCATCGGCTATTCCCTAACCTAATATGTTTCATGCAGTGTTTTCAAAGGAACATGATTGTTTTTGTCATATCTACCTATGTATCTGAGCAATATGCATGTCCTATTAGACTAAAAGAATCAATATGTAAAATTGTGCTGTAAAATGCCAAATTTATCCTCCTCAGTGGGAACCCTTAAATAAACTACAAAATTTCAACAGTAACATGGAAACTATGAAACAGTTTTATAATTACCTATTCTATTTCCTCAGAAGGATGGAAATTTTGCTTGAGTATGAAGAGAAAATTGAGACTAAGAAATCTTTTGTTTTGGTAATAACAATTTATATAGTTCGGTTCATATTTCTCTTATTTAATTTTTGATGTAATGATGCTATAAATGAGAGCAGCAAAATAAATTATTTTATGCTTTTTTCATGAATTTATCAATGGTGCCATCATCTTGATTTGTATCTTTAGATATATGTACTTTACATTTGAAAACACAGGGTAAGCTAAACGGCATATTCTGTAGGTTTTAGATCCATGAGAAAATTTTACTACACAGAAAGTTATACACGTCTATTTCAAACATAGCTAATCGTAATTCTTCCCTCTATGTACCTATATTTCTCCCTTTCGTTAGCATGTCATTACTTTTACATGAGAAACAGGTACTAGCTAGCTGTAATATGATTAATCCATTTCTGCCAAAAGCAGAAGATGTCTTTGCTATTGTAAAGCTTGGATTTTATCAACTCTGGGGGAGGGGTGGAGAAATGAAATGCAAGAATGTGTCTTCAGTGCTTGAGTACCAATGTATTTATAGTGATGATAGTAATTTGATTGTGATGGTGACTGTTTGCTTCCTCTTTAATGGATTCGATCATAAAATTGCTTTAAAACTTATTCATTGCTTCTACACGAAAACAAAATATTACACAAATAAAATGAATATAAGACACTGAAATGCAAACGACTTGTTATTAGTCATAACTTTAGCTAAGAGTGAAACCTTTTAATGAAAATATCAGAAAAGCACACTTAAAGGATCGACCGATCATGTTCCTCACACCAGCTATAAGTTAAAAAATTATGCAGCCAGTGACCTGTTGTGTCATACAGAGAGAAAATAAACAGTAGGGGTGGCTCAGTCGTTAAGTGTCTGCCTTCGGCTCAGGGCGTGATCCCCGCATTCTGGGATCGAGCCCCACATCAGGCTCCTCCGCTATGAGCCTGCTTCTTCCTCTCCCACTCCCCCTGCCTGTGTTCCTTCCCTCGCTGGCTGTCTCTCTGTCAAATAAATAAATAAAATCTTTAAAAATAAATAAATAAACAGTAGGCCCTTCCAAATGTTAAGGATGTTCAATTTTATCATCAGAACTGTTGCAGTTTCGAATTAGAAGTTAATGAAAACATACCATGAGCAACTATCTTCAACCCAGAGACACCAAAACTGCAAGGTAACTAGAATCCTGATACTGATACATTTTAATGCCATATTTCCCCAAACAGTTACACTACTTTATTTTATTATTTTTTATAATTTTTTAAATTATATTATGTTAGTCACCATACAGTACATCCCTAGTTTTTGATGTCAAGTTCCATGTACACTAAACTCTAGCTTCCTCAAGAATATGTCTGCAGGTGGATGTGTGGAGTCAGTAAAACAGTAGCCATGACTATAGTCACAGATCCTCCCCAGGGGTATGGTTGATACAGGACTCAGAGATTGCAAAATACAGACAGAGGGAAAAATATATATTTTTATACATATAATATATACACACATATATAACATATATAATAAATATATAATATTTATAATATATAATAAATATATAATATTTATAGTATATGTTGTATATTATATATAATATATATAACATATATTATATATAATATAATATTATTAGAAAACCATATTTAATTTCTATTATATATATAATATATAATATATATATTATATATACAAAATATAAAATATTTTATATATAATATAGATAAGAGAAAAAAAGAAAGTTCATGGCTCTATGTTAACTTAGGGTCTTATTTTGGCTTTCTTTTTAGCTGAGCCTGCCCGGATAACTGATTCTCTATTTTCAAATTAAAATGCCTGTGAGAAATGGGTTGGCTCGTCTCCACCTCATTTGGGCCAAACTTCCACTCTGACTCTTCGTTAGCCGCTGGCCGACTTGGAGAAGGCTATGGCCACTAGCAGCTCTGTTCCTGGGTCAAAGCTCGTCTTGGCCACCCAGCTCCGTCCAGGAGCAGGAGGGATCGCCTGGGCCACGGCAGGCTGGCCCAGAACTGACCCCTGAGCAGGAACTTGAACTTTCAGCTCTTCATTAAACACCAACGGTGCACAAATGACGAGCCAGTCACTGTCTGAGGTGCTTGGGGTTTGGATCGCCCCCAAATCCCTGCCCTTCTGGAGCACAGCAGTCCCCTTTGCAGAAGCTGTCAGGTGGCAGCCACCGTTTTTTCCGGGATATATATATATATTTCTCTATCCACTTCGTGACGGTTGGGACCAACCCAGTTAAAATCAACAAAATCACGCCGTATGCTCTGAAGTGGTATCGGAACACGAGAGATCATTATGATTTAATCTAATTTCTCCTCCCCTTCAGGAAATTTTCTCCTCCATTCTTCTCACTGTCAGTTGCAAGCTCAGGGAATTCAAATTAATTTAAAGATTAGACTGAGTAAAACATAATTAGGAAGGTAAATGTTCAGGGGAGAAAAGGGCAGCCGAAACTGCGTTCCAGACATCAATGTAAATGATGCCCGTGTGATCTGCCATTGTTACGTGGTCTGCGTCTCCGCTCCCTGCCACTGGCACGGATAACCGGAATCTGCGCAGAAGTTCCACAGGAAATCCAACCGCATACAGTAAGAAGTTAGGGATGTTAGAAGTAGATTCCAAAATATAGTTACTTTAAAAATATAAATTAAATATGGTTTTTAGTTTTGTGTTAAACAGACATATTTCACAGAATAGACTGTATTCTGAAAATACAGATATATCCTGAATTTCAGCTGTATCTCAGGCCTAGATAGTTTCTGAATGTTTCCTTAAAATATATAAATGCAGCAGTGTCGTGTAGAATGGAATATTTAGAACCTAAGCAATTTAAATTGTGTTGCTCCGTCCATGTGTGTTTGTGTATGTGTGTGAGTGTTTTAATAGCATTTATATGATGATACATTTCAGGTATCTTTTATTAACCAGAAGCCTCTGATACCTAGACAAAATCCTGAAGATGAAATTCTGTCTTTATAAACTTCAGTGGAGTTCCTTTAGGATTCTGATTTGTTAATATTTTTATTGCTTATTATTTTCCTGTAAAACAGACTACTAAATTAGAATTAAAGAGCACCACATTGGAAAGGGTTTTATATCTGGAAATCAGATTATTCACTTTTCTTATCTTCTCATAAAGTGAAAGATATAGAAACTTGAAAAAAAACATGTTGCCTTTGTGAATCACAAGTTAAATATTAAATATTTCTTACAGCCTCCAAGGCAAAAATACTATTAAGGTATTGAAAATCTGAGCAACCTTTCTGTGCCACATGTAAACTTCATTGATGGAGCTTTTAGGTCAGAATGAAACTTCCAGATTCAGTAATGTGAATTTTGTTTCATTGTATAACCTTCTTAGAACTGCCTGAAGGCTCAGACTAATAATACTTCTAATAAACGACAAGCTTTTTAAATATATGGACTCAGCACAGCATTTGAGCTAAGAATGTTTGAAAAGGAAAGATCTCATTTTTTTCTACCTTATTTAGATATTGGAGTCTCCAAGTAAGAATTAAAAAACTAGTCTGTAATTTGAAAAATACAAATTTTAGAAGTTTTTATACTTTTTCATAGGTAAGAGTTTCTCAATAAAACTCATAAATAAGCAAGACAAGTCCGTATTAGCATGTCTAATATCATTTTTAAACAATTTCCATGTTAATGCCATTAACTGGAGCTAAAATTGTCAGGTCACTCAAGTTATGTTGATGTGACACAGAAATGGCTTCATTCAATAATGGTATTGCGTAGATGAAAAGAGCGATTTTTGTGACATGGTCCTCCTCCTAACAACATATGTGTAAGTGTTGGGGCACCTGGGTGACTCGATCTGTTAAGCATGAGACTCTTGGTTTCGGCTCACGTCATGATCTCCCAGCTGTGGGATCGAGCCCCGCGTTTGGTTCTGTGCTCCGTACGGAGTCTGCTTCAGATTCCCTTCTCTCTCTCTCTCAAATAAATACAATCTTTAAATATATATGTGTGTGTGTGTGTTTAAGTGTTATATGAATACTCATAACGAAGTGGAGAAGGACTTTAAAAGAGAAGAGAAGCAAATCCATGTTAGTCATCTACTTCTATGTTTTATTTAGAAGTAAACCAAAACACAAATTTGAAACACACACACACACATTTCCATTGGATCAATGATTTAAATTCCACTTTCAGTGAATGAAAATTTCTCTTGATCTAATACATAGGAAATACACTCTTGGATGAGTTCCTCAGTCTAGCTATTCAGAGACAGAAGCTCAGAGTTTTACTGTCCTCTTGAGTGTCACCCTGGGATCTTCAATGGAAAGCCCAGGAATGAGTATGGAAGCAATGATTCTCTTGGAAGAGTATATATTCCTAAACTCTAAGGGAAATATTAGTACATTGTCTTCTTTTTGGCAACTATGTATTTTAGAAGTATCTTGAAAATTTTCTCCCAGTCCATGTTTTTTTGTTTGTCTGTTTTGTTTTGTTTTCCCTTTCAGGAGCTGACGACCCAACAACGCAAGCTAACCTCAGTAAATAATCATCATCATCATCATCATCATCATCATCATCATCATCGAAGAAATTAGTTAGCAAGTTCCAAGCCAGCTGGCTTTGGGGCTCATTTTAGCAGGTCTGGATTCTCTCCATTTCACTTTTCAGTTCCAACTCCAGCAGGACAGGGTGAGCCCCTTTCAGGGAAACTCTAAAAGAAATCTCATTCCTCTTGCCCTCCTTAAGGTGGCTCAATCACTGGGGTGGGGGGGTATACTTGGACTCTGAATTAGGCCTAGATCTTGACCCCTACCCTGG
Organism: Ursus maritimus; assembly: GCF_017311325.1. Classification (NCBI taxonomy): domain Eukaryota; kingdom Metazoa; phylum Chordata; class Mammalia; order Carnivora; family Ursidae; genus Ursus; species Ursus maritimus. The sequence goes on from NW_024427107.1 coordinate 11,534,680, forward strand.
ATTCTAGGTGGTACAGCCTCACCCCAGACACGGGTCTCAAGAGCAGAGGAAGCCTGGATCCCCAAATGAGAATCAGGGTGTGTGGCTAGAGGAAGGGGATAGATGCGGGGGGTCACCCAGCAAAGGGCCACTACCAATGTTACTCCATCGTGCTCCGTTATCACTTCAAAATTATTACACTTGCTTTCCTCCTTTTTTTGATTTCTTCTTTTCTGCAACACAAGGAATTCCCTCTCAGCAAAACACTAACTCTTGTTTCATGGCTGTATTCAGTGAGTGATGCAATTGTTTGTTTGGGTACAGTAATCTGTAGTTTGATGCAGGGAGCTGACTCTAACAGGATGGGGCATAATAGCGATATCAGAGGAAAGGTAGTATGCTTGGCAGCCCTTGGGTGTGTAGGATTCTCAAAGGTAATAATAATAGAAAGGCAGTGAGTAGCTTCAAATTACTTTTTCTTTCTAATTGGCAATTAGTTCTAATTAACTTTTAATTAATATTCAATGTTTTCTTTAACAAATGGAACCCTGATGAGATCACATCTGTTAATACCACTCCGTTTCTATTTTGGTATTCTACAATTTTCCATTATGACTGTAGCAAGTGCAACTTCAGACAAGTTGATCACCTTTTAGCTAGGATGAAGAGGTGGCCTGATTTAAAGTCATTGTGCTTTAAATGTGATTTTGGCAAAAACTAAGACTCTATGAAATTGGATTTTGTTCTACAGTCTTAAGAGATGGTATCAGGAATTAGAAGTTACAGCCACTTTTCTGTAGCCTTAGTGACAATTCTTTTCAAGTATTGTGAGGTGTATAAAAATCCACCTTTTTACTATGATGGTCACATAGAACAGAATGTAGAACGTAATGCATAGAAAGATGCATAAAGATCTTTTCCATCCAGTAACTTTAGAGATAAACCTGAAGTCCAGAAAAATTTTTGGCTTGTCTATGCAATTCCATTCAACCAGTATAATAAGAAGGAGCAAAAACAGAAATCTGCATAGATCTTGCTTTGTAGAGAGTTGAACCTTGCAGGAAGAAAACTGCTTTAATATCTAACTGTTCATTCTCTTGGCTGTAAATTTTTTCATTTAATACTTTAGCTTTTTACTCCAGCTAGTGTTCCAGTTTGTGCTTTGGATAATCCTTATTAACTTGTTTTGTTTTTAATTTGTGAGCAAGCTTTTTGCAAATAGTGGATGCATATCCTTTCAGATAATCTCAATTTTACCTTTGCTGATTAGGATAATTTTTCAAATATGCTTCTGCAGTTGCTCAAGATTAAATAAAACTGGAGCCATCATTCATCATGATGTGTGGATTAAGTAAAATAACAGGGGTCCATCAAGTAATTTCTCAATTTCAAGTATGAGTCAAAGTGGGCAAACCAAAGATGCTGCCAGCTAATTTTTGGTTGGAACATTCAATTTCACTTCCCTTGATGAGAGGCCAAAATTCAAAACTTTGGTCTCAAGAAGCAAAATTCAAGTGGCTGACTATTCTTCTTAATGTTGGCTGCCGAGTTGAGGTTCAAGGAACTGGCTTATTTGAAAGAGACGTTGGCCCTTTTAGAGGGATAATTAAGATGGCTATATTTGGCTAAATGGGTTGTAGTTATTTCTCTGCTTGAAAATGAAATATAATTTGCCAAAACCCCAAATTCCCTTTTCTAACATTAATCTTCTCTGCTCAAGATACTTTTAAAATGTGAATAAAGTTTTTGTTTTAGCAAACCAAACATCATAATTATAATAAACATGAAATTGTATGACTTAGCAAAAATAATATTTGATGAGTTCTTGGGAATCAAACGTCCTTCTTGAACATATATTTTTAGAACAGGACATTTCATAGGGGGACAAAACACCATTGTTTTGATAGGCTATTTAATAAAATAACAACATGTAATTATTAATTTATTTTTTGGACTTCATTACACATTGAAATTATCTTCTTTTTTCTTTTTCTTTTTCCTTTTTTTTTTTTGACATGGCACTTCCAAAGAAATACAGGGATGTGTGACATAGAATCATTTCTAGGTTCTAATGATGCTATTAATTTCATTCTTCCAAGAACTTAGGTTCAGTTTAAATCCTGAATCCTGGTTTTCTGTTCGTGAAGATTCTGAAGATGATGCTTCAGGATCTCAAAGTGAAAAATTTCAAACAGCATTTTAAAGAAATTCTTTTTTTTTAATTTAAATTCAATTAGCCAATATATATAGTACATCATTAGTGTTTGATGTAGTGCTCAATGATTCATTAGTTGCGTATATTCTTTTAAAATTTTTCAAAATTAGGTGTCCCATAAGATCATTTATAAAGCAGTTATTTAAACATGCAAAAAATTCATCTTCCTTTTGAAATAATATTATTAACAATTAGAAATATTGTGCATTTACCATGGAAAAAAAATAGAAGAAACACTTTTTAAAAGAAGTGGTTAGGGCAGATTTTAAAATAAGAGGGGGCTTCTTTTTCTATAAAGGTGAGGAATGTAACCTAATTTGGTTCATGGAAACTTCTATGACAAAATGGCAACTCTGCAGGAAACTTTGAGAGTCTCTCAAGGGGCTTACATTTTCCTTTTAAATGTTTATTTTCTCTTTAAAGCCTTGTTTTCTGCTTTAGTAATACAAATCTATACTGAGCAGCGTCTCCTATAATTCAGAATAATCATAACTAGGTACTTTTTTGGAGTGGAGTTTATGCCTGTCTCAATGTCATCACCTACCATGATTGTTCCTGTATACCAGGTTGGGTGCTTCTCAGATCAGCCAGTGTGCAACCAGTCTTGTGCTGGGAGCTGGCAGAGAGTCAATGTGAGATATATCTTTATTTGAAAGAAATATTAAATTGAAAACTTTTTAAAGATTGTATTTATTTATTTGACAAAGAGAGAGCACAAGCAGGGAGAGCAGCAGAAGGAGAGGGAGAAGCAGACTCCCCACTGAGCAGAGAGCCTGATGCAGGGCTCAATCCCAGGACCCCAGGATCATGACCTGAGCCAAAGTCAGACACTTAACTGACTGAGCCACCAGGCACCCAAATTGAGCATTTTTGATTCAAGGAATTCCTTTTGTATCCTGAAAACCATGCCAAGAGCAGATGACCTAAGGGTAAAAGCCAGCTCAGGATTCTGTACTATTTTGCTATTTTCTTTGCCTACAGCTTTTTCTATTGAACATTTTTTTTTCTTTTGCAAACAATCTCCAATTTATTGTATGTGACCAGGAAAATTGGGATTTATGTTCAATTTTTCAGGAGCAACTCTATTTTGTGATTGAGGGAGAACTATATTGGAAGTTGTATATCCTGTTTGTTCACATTTTGTTAGGTAAACATAGATGAGCTGTCGGTAAGATAATGTTCATAAAGTGATCTGTGCTCTTTTGCACTCTATAAATCTAAGGTATTATATCCTTTGAATGAAAATAAAATCATATGTTATTCTGGTTAATAGGCTACCTGATGTAACATGATCGTTGAAAGCAGGATCCCTGCTCTTGATTGGCCACTGAGTGAATAAGACATCTCTTTTAAATCAGACTGATTAAGAAAAACATTCCTTCAAAGTTTACAAGTGAAATGCAGGCAAGAGTTTTAGGGTTCCCTTGGCAAGGCAAATAAGGAATTATATTTATGTTCATTAAAAACACTGTGTCACTCTGCAACGTTAGTTAGATGGGTTTGGAAATGGATTTTAAAAGGTGTCAATACTATATGACTTGTTAAACCTCTTGCAATACTATGTTTTAAAGAAGGGACTAATGACTGATCGTTTCTAAATTATCAAAAAAAGAAAGCATTTATTTCTAAAGTACCTGATTAATAGCAGATGACTCCAGCTGTAGTAGATTTCTATTAATGGCTATTAATTTGGTGATTCTCATTGTCACACAAACAACTGGTGGTTTTCATGATTTTCTTCACATTTCATAAACACACGCACATGGATATCATGGATAGATACATTCAAAATTGGAGAACCTCAAGCTCAGGAAGTGATTTCATCCAGATTACTTCTGGGCAAGGTTTGTACTCCCTAATCGCATTACTGCCCTCATTGATAAGATAAAATATAAAATGAAATAAAATAAAAGAGGGCAATGCAATCCTTTAAAACTGAAAAAGAAACAGAATATACTTCAAAAGTGCATGTTACCGCCCAGGTTTTCATTAATTTGTAGTGAAAAATCTTACATAAGCAATGTCAGAAAAGTAATAGAAATACATCTCATCTTATCTTCCCGGTACCCAAAGTCTCTGAGAATCCTTTCAAACAGACCTTTTAATGAGCAGTACCACACCTGCGTATCAGCAGGGCTGGTAATCATAGGGAAACTGTCCTTTTATCTCTCAAGTAAGAGAGCTGTCACTTTTTCCCCTTGAAATATGAAATATCTACTCTGTTTATCATTACATGAGTTTGAAACCAAGACAGAGTCAAATTGTAAAAGTCAGAAAAAGAATAGACATTAAGGACTTTTCCTTAGGGGACTTTCTTGTTAAGTCAGTCTCCACTTTCATTTGTCCTAAGAGAAAAGAACATCAGTTGTGCCCATCAGATACCTACTTCGTCATCCAATAGGTCACACTGCTAGGACTTTTGCCTGATGGTCTTAAATTCATATTTTTTAACCTTGACTCCCTATCCCTACCCTTTCTGTGTGGACTGATTCTGGGTGCCTCCACTGAAGTTCAGGTGGGAATATTTGGGGCTAGATTTTTTTTTCTCCATGGTTCTATCAGCAAGTGTCATCTTGCCCATCCTTTGGAAATCGTCCATGGGTTACCAATATGGACAAGGAAGTTGCTCCAATTGACCCCAATGATCTGCTTTGGTATTCGAGGATCCCCCCCCCTGCGAGCAAGACAAATCGATAGTCTGTAATGGGCAAAATGTTTTGCTAGGTCTTTTGTCAGAATATTTAGACCCTCTATCCTAGCGTTTGGCTCCTGGCATTGCCTTCGGCTCCACTAAGGTAAATGGGCAAAGGAAAACCTTAATATCCTCCTGTGTAAGCTCTGTGTGGCTACAGGGCAGTTTGTCGAGACCCCCCAATATAAATCAACATTATCCCGCTGGAGTTCCTGGGACAACAGAAAGAAAACAAGCTATCATTACACACTGTGGAATATTCCTTTTGTGTGTGTGTGTAAATTATAAATATTACTTTTTCTCCCCACCTTCAGTTTTTAAAATGTGGTTTCACATTTCATTTAATGCTAAATGGTTCATTACATAGAGTAGCAACTCAGTTCTCTTATTACGGTGTTATCTTTCACTTTGTCAAAATATGTCTACTTGATAAGAAATCTGACAGAAGTTGCTTATGATGGGATCACTAACAGCCATCAGTTTCTCTCTAGCAAATGAAACCGTAACCATGGTGACGGCCTTTTTTTTTGCCAGAATGAAAATGAGACAGCACTCTGCTGCAGCCATTAGCAGAATACACAAATGTCCCTCAAGGCAAACATCTAAAGCAAATGGACTGCAAAGGAAGGAGCACTAATTTCTATTTATTTAGGATTTGTAAACCTAGCAGAGCAAGATATTAACAAAGGAACAAACAAAGAAAGCTTTAAAAATCCCTGCTGTTTGTGTTTTTTCTTCTGGTTTATGAAACTCCTTGTTTCAGATCTAAAATAAAACTCCAGTCTGATTTTCCTACTCTGGTACTGAATAATACCAACAATGTGCCTTTTACTCTACCCCTGAGTATTTCATGGGTTTTTTACCCCTCTTCCCCCCCCCCCACCCCATGCATAAAAGGGAGAAGAGAACTTAATCAATCAAGTAGAAAAAGTACTTTAGATGATAAGGAGTTTCTCCCATTTCTTTTAAATGTGCATTTTAGGGAAAACTATCAAAAACGAAATACAAGATGTCCTTTTTCATATACTTTAATTTTCAAAGAGGCATGTTCGTTCTGATAAGGTGCATAGACGCTGATAATAAGTCTATTCTAACGCTATCAGCAATCAGCCACGGGCTGTCAAAGACCCTTCAAGTGTCAGACCCTTCTCACTGTCTTCTTATTCACCATTAGACCCATCTCCCCAGAAACTACTTAGTGCATGCACATATTCTTTTGACAGACGTGGCTTGGGTGAAATTTCTTTAGCCATCTATGATAGGAGAAAGTGATTTTCTTTAACTCTCTTACATCTAAACCAAAATATTAGTGTAAAATGGTTTCTAGGTCTCTGTCTCTCTCTTTTTCATTGTCTTTTTTCTGTCCTTCCCTCTCCCCCTCACTCCTCCCCTCCCCCTTTCTGCCTTCTCTGGCTATTCTAATGATCAAGCAAAAATAATACGGTTTTTTAGGGACTGATCCAGTTCATTTGCTATGAATGTTTATTTAACTTTTCATTTAATGCCTTGATCAAAAGGGCAAACGACCTCAGCAGTATTCTACAAAGCTTACAAAAGCCTCCTGAAGACCCACTTCTGTGTTTATTATTTTGGAGTCCTTGCCCCCACCCCAGAAAGGCATACAACTATCCCGTTCAGGCAATGACATTTTTGCCCAATATCTTATTCATAAGGTCTGAGTTAGGAGATTTTGAAGTCCAGTAAGGACATCAGTCTAAAAATCGGTGGCCATATTTGTACAATTAACCTGTGGGATTTTGGCTGTCAGTGACTGCAGTGTGGATTACCTGCCTCCCCATTTCTGTTTGCTTTTTCCAGTAGTTTGCTTGGGCAGATATCAATGATCTGTACATTTTGTTTTTCTTGACAACTCTCAGCTTCTTCCTGAAAGCACTGTGATTGAAGCTGAGTTGTATTGGAGGTAGAAACATGCCCGTGGTCTGATACTCACCAATTCATTCTTCTGCTCTGAGCTGCAAGACATCCAAAGGACATCACAATATCTCTAAAACTGATGGACTCCACAGGAAAGGGGTTTAGGCATTGATTTTGAATCTGAACCAAGTTCAGTTTGCAGTGTTTCCTTTTTAAGGTTGTTCTTTCGTATTTACTGAGTCAATGTTTTTTTTTGTGGTGGAACAAAAGCAAAAATACTTAAACCCATAAAGATAACACAAGCCAATTTATACCCCTACCTCACAGTTTATTTTAAAAACTTTTTTACAAAAAAAAATTCTCTATGAATATATTAAGTATACATCAAGTGCCTAACTGATGTAAGGCACAGTCTAGATACCAGTATATGAGATGAAATAGGATTTGCATGTAAAGAGCTATAAGTGTCATAACAGTCAATATTTTTTGTTTCACAAGTACCACTGTGAGGTGGTGGGAGCACCACCTGGGAGCCTATAACACTAAGACAGAAAAAGATGAATCAAATCTTTTCTTGGGTAATGATAGTGAGGACAGAGATGTTTTGGAGGCTAGGAATTTCTGAAGAATGAGAAAAAAGGTACTTTATAAGTAAGGGAGAGGAGAAAGTCAGAGATCTCTCTGAGATGTTGATATTTCCAACTCAAATGTAAAATACAACTTACCAGATATAATTTTCCCTAGGAGTGTCTGAGATAGGGTAATGGTGAAGTGTCTGTGTTTGATGTAGATGTATATGCAGGAAAGTTGAATAACATCCATGCTTTTCAGAGTCCTCACTTGGCAAATTGTGAATATCATAGTCCCCGGTAGTTAGTGAGCATTCATTAATATTAGTTATTTTTTTGTCCATACAGTGGGGTGTGACCATTTTTGAAAGATGCTGACCACACCGTGTGTTTCTCATAGTGATTTTTTGATTAATTTGTGATTGTCTAATCAGCGTTATTCAAAGTTCTGATAAGGAGATTTTGCCAGCAGGTATGTCAGCATACTGCTTCTTTCATCCATCCACAGAGAAAATGACCACAGAACTAAGCGGTGCGATCAGTGACTTAGTCAATGTGTGTTCTGGAGTAAGTTCCTCACCTCCTTGTGCACTGAGAACAAACAGTCCCTTGGCCTCAGCCCATAGGGGAATGCCCAGGGTCCACACTTTGCATATCACTGATCATCACATTGAATCAAAATGACTACAAGCAGAAAATTAAACAATGTCTAATAAATGCACGTCAGGACACATTCACACCACCCTAGGTTTTTGACCTTCTCTCATAGGACAGATACATGGAGGTTCAGAATGAAGAACAAAGAGTATGGCTCGGTTACTTATTGATGCTTGGCCAATCCCTGCCCCATGAGCCTGAGGGACTTCCTTTTTCCATTTTCTAGAGGGGAACTTGGCCACCGAGCCTCAGTCACACCTCAGCTGGATGACAGGAGGTTGAGCCATTCTAGTCAGCTCTGTGAGCATTTCTAACTTCTAGGCTTCGTCTGAATCAACCTACGAGGAACATCAAATTTCTAGTAATTCCTTGTGTTCTATATTATCCCACGGTGATATTAGATTACCTGATGCTCATTCGAACCACCACCACATAGACCTGCAGCCTCAAACTCAGCTTGGGATAAAAGCTGTCTCTTCAAGATGGAAGACAGGAGGCCTTGCACTCTGCCATTCATTGCTCGTTATTGTAGCTTGAGGGCCATGTTTGAAGTTTTCCTGCAGTAGGAGACTTTGTGAGGAAGGTAAATTAAAAATTCCAATGATCTATATGATTCTAAAGTTCTTAACGTATGAGCATGTGCTCCTTCAGAGCATGGTCTACTACTTTCATTTGTTACTGCTCCACTGCAAGAAACTTCTAGAAGATTTCCATCTGGTGAGTTTAGTTCTAAAGCCAGTAGTATAGTCTACTGGGCTTTCCAGTTCTTCATATGACTTGCCCCACTTTTTAGCAACTCCACTTGAAAGAGCCACACTCTTGTGATGTAATCTGACAGTCTAATTCATACATAGGTATCAGTGACAATTTATAGAATTTATAGAAAGTACTTGCTTTCTCAAAAACAACTAAACAGAGTACACATATCTCCTACAATGGTATTTTATGTACCATCATTATGCTTTTAGGAAAATCAACTTTCCATGTATCCTTAAAAGCACTGTCCATTATTCTGCACTGTGGGGTTGGCTGGACAACATACATGTCAGAAGGACTTCTCAGCTAGACATGATGGGCACAGAGAATACAGAAGGCAAACACCTCAACTAATTCATTCAGTGAGCACTTGCTCTGATTCCTACTGTACTAAAATTGACTAACCATGCAAAAAATAGGATTAACAGTGCAATTAAGAACTTGTGATTTAAAAAAAAAATCAAGCCTGTCTATACCAGGACGTTATTAATAAAATAAGACATTAAATTCAAAATAGACACTAGTTAAGTTGTGAACTTCCTTTTTTATCAAATCACATTTCAACTCACCTAAAAGCAACACTAGGCTTCCAGCTTTCAAAATAAATGAAAGTTATTCAATAAATACCTAATGCCCATAAAAATCTGAGCCAAGTGAATGTTATTTCAGGCTGGTATTTATCCCAAGGGGGAAAGTTTTATGGGGAGCATATAAGAAACATGAGTATGTTTCAATGTATATCATATTTATTAAAATATTTTTTAGCATTTTTATGTTTTTCTTGGCAACTTAGAAAATTATCCAAGTAAATTAAGTTACAAATGTATGAAAATCATGTACATTTAGTTTATATTTCTTAGTAGTGAATATTCTCTGTAAGGCTTGTTTCTTTTTATAATTATTGACTTCTTTCTTTCTAATCTTCAAAGACCCATGACCTTTACCTCTGAACATTGGTTCCTTGGTGGTGAATATTCACAGCAAGAATTTTAATGATTTCAATTAAGACTAAGTGAGGTAAAGTTTTCAGGAAGTTGAGCATGAGACAGGCCTTAGAGCCTAGGTTCTCCCCTCTTACAACATTTTAGATCCTTCTGAGTCACCGGAAGATTGGAAACTTTAACTCATATAACCAAATTCCAGCCTCTCCTCAGTTCAGATTTTCCATTAGCCAGACTCAGTCTGCATAACTTCAACATAACCTCCTCCCCCTGCTTTATTTCAGATCTATGTCCTTCTATCTTTGGGTTCACTTCTGTGGGTGCCCAAAGACTGATCACCCCTCACCCACTCCTCCAGCTTCTGGATTTGACCTCTCAACACTACTACTTTTAATGAATGAGGTAAGAACAAACACTTCTACAAAATTTTTCATGAGTAAGAAGAAATGAGGCCACTGACATCCAATCTTTCTGCTCACACATGTCAATGTAGTATTCAAAATGTATACAGTAGAGCTACATAGCAAATTATTTGAACTTAAAACTACAACAGCATTTCTTCTAATTTCAGAGGTCATATGGATGCTATTGTTGAATAGAGTCCATGAGATGGATTAAATAATAAATGACAGGTTACAGTTTTAATAGATATTTACACTTTATTAATAATTCCATATTTAGCAACTTAACATGAATGAGCTGGACAGATTAGAATTACAGGAGTTGAAAATGTTCTTATTTTTGATAGCCCTAATAGAATTCATTTGCAGCTTCCAGTCACTATGTATGTGGATATCTGAGCATGTCACCCATTAAAGTACTTCAAATCAAGCATTTCTCTACCACACACTGCTTCACAGAAACTTGAAATAGGCTTTTTTAAAAAGAACCAGAGAAAAGAGAACTATAACCGGGGTCAGCTCTTGTCATGAACCTTATGAATTGTTTAGAGGTATATTAAAAGGTAACATCAATTCGTATATTAGCTTTCAGATGTTCCTATTTCCAGTTTGTAGTTCCAGATCATTCCCAGTGCTTTATTTCCTTGGCTTAAAATTTAATGTATTATAACTTTCCTTAGAAAAGCTATCTCTCACTCTCACATGTTCTGAAAAACAGTTGTGTGCCTTCCTTATCCCTTTGGAAGAGTTTCTCACAGGACCATTATATATTTAGTTTGGTAAATTCCAGATTGAAAACACAGCTCAGCTATGATACAAAACTATTACTAATTATTTATCATTGAGGATCTCCCTTACACTAGATTCTGGGAATGATAGACTCTTGCAACAGCTTTCAGGAACACAGGAGATTGAGAAAGGTTGCTTGGTGTATGCGGGATCACTGGCCGCCTTCCCACACAAGCACTGGACCTCTGTAAAACTGGATTGAGGGAATGCAACAATAAAATACTAAAGAATAAAAGAAGCCGATAAAGTCACAACGTAGCTTTGGTTGTGTGGAGACTTCATTACCTTTGATCCTCGGAGATTTTTCTATTTTCCCTTTTTTCCCCGTATTTATATTCACATGGTTCCTATGGATACGAGATGGCCAAATTGTAACTGAGTTCATATACTTTATTCTGGTGAGAAAGCCACCACACTCTTCAGAATACTTATCATCAGTTAGGGAAAGAGAGAGAGATAGCAGAGAAGACTGGAGTATAAGGGTTAAGGAGAAAAGTCCCAAAGGAAAGATACCGATTTCTTGCTCTCAGGATTCTGAAAAGAAGAGAACAACTCCTTTTGGGGTGTAAAGGGTTTGACATTTCGAATGGGATGGAGAAAGCTTTCTTAGGAGAGGTAGTAGAAGATAAACCATTCTAAGAGGAGGAAATCAGAAGAAAAAAAGCTTGCCGAAGGAAAATCAATGATATGAATTTTGGAAAGAACAATAAGGAGAAGACACAGCTTTGACAACAGAGAAAGATTTGACTCCCAATTCTACTGTTACTTTGAGACTTTGGACTTGTTTTTTTTATCTTGAGGCTTTATTTGTAGATGAGATGTAATGCCATCTTTCCTATAGAGTTGTGTGGTTAAACAGGATAGTATTTGATACTACCCAGTTCATAGTAAATGCTCAACAAACTATAGAAATCCATTAAGGGATTTTTATGGAAGCAAGGATATAATTTTAGCTATCTTTTTATCTTTTTAAGCACAAATTCTTTCTTGAAATAAAAAGGGAGCAGAAGACATTCTCCTCAGTGTTAAACTTCATAGAAAAATATTTAATTTAGGGATTCATATAGCTATGGTTGATCCCACATGCAGTAATGACTAATCGCCTATTATGCCCAAAGACTTTAAGGACCGAATCTTCACTGATACTACTAACACAGTAAAATTGGATTATGTAATTATATCATAACCAGTGCTTACTGGTAAGGTACATGGTAAGAAAGGACAAGGTAAAAACTGTGTATTTAATCAGTTAAGTAATAAGTGAGGAATTGAGATAGTCCTTTCATGAAGTAGTCATGAAATCAAATTGAAGAATCATAATTCATCTTTGAGATTATTTAATCTAATGTCCTCAGTTTCCTCTTTGGAAAATGAGAGGGTTAGATTAAATAATCCCAAAGATGAATTATGATCTTCCAATGAAGAAACTGAAGAGCATGTAGAATAAGACAGTGCTGTCTAAATGTCACTCTAAAGAACAGTGACAACACTTGACAAATTTGTACTGGTCCATGCAAAATAAAAAACGTTTTAATGGTGTGAGCTTCTATGAAGCTAAATTTATTTATTTAAATTTTTCATTTTTTTTTCTTAAAGTGTTCACATTAAATGAAATCATAGTGAGGTAAATAATAGAATTTTTACTATCCTTATTGAGCAACATATAAGATAATTATTTTTTTACACTTTATTCCTTTTTAAAATTATTTAATAGTGCATGAAATCAAACAGCTAGGAACCACAGAGTTAAGCAAATGGGGAAAGAATTTTCTAGACTAATTAGGGGCTAAGCTAGAGTAATAATAACACAGGCTACCCAGCTCTTGATTCAATGGTCTCTCCAATATATCTCAATGTAATTTCTTTTAAGAATCTCATTTATACGACCTAGGGAAATAAGTCTGATCTTCTTGTTTTCTCCCCTAATCACTTTTCAGGCATGCTCTTTCTTAACAAAATTTTTTCAAGTTAGGGAGAGTAAAAGAAAACTAACTTAAAAACTTTAAATGCATCGATATGCCTACCTGATAGCTATTCTTAGAATGTTTTGTAGCATGAGCAGTGAATGTGATAAAAACAACAACAAAAAATGGATATCTCTGTATTTTATTGATTCCTTTACCTCTATACAACCTAAGTTATGAGCTATGGACTTTTTTGGACAAGTATGTGTTTCTTGGACATGGATTATGACTTTATAGATACATATTATCACTTCACAAAAACCATTTCTAGCATATATATGATGAATAATGAATATGTTTGGTCCAAAATTGAGTTTCGCAGTTAACTGTTTAAAATATGGAACATATTTTTATGAAGAAATGATGTTGTGACTGTTTAGTTCTCAGATTTTCTTACCAAAAGCCATTTTGACCCATAGTGTAGCTGGATCTTAACAGCCTAGGTTCTGACCCTGGGCAAAAGAGGCTTGTTCACAAGAGAAAATATGGTAAAAAATGTATTTATCCAGCCTCAGAAGTCAAGAAAGGAAAACATGCAATTTCTAAACTTTTAAGTTCCAAACATTTACTACATATATCATACTGCCTATGAAACATATTGTTAACCATTTTTTTTTTCTTTTGGTAAGATCATGGAGCTCCTTATGGAATGTGGTCATCAGGCTGAGGTATGGATTGGAAAATCTCCTTTGTGCAGGAGTGAGTCAGTATGCCCCTTATGAAAGACAGGAGATGCAATCTTTACTTCACACTCAAGAGTTGTGCTTCAGGTTAACAGAACTCACAGGATGATGGTAGGCCCTCTAGGAGTTTTCTTGGATTCCTCAATTTTTCCTCTTATGCTTTCCATTGGCTCAGGGTCACAGTCAATGACTCTACTGCCATCATTCTAAGGGGATAAAAGTATACCTCTCCTCCATCAAAATATAACAAACCCACCCTCATGCCTTCTGATTTTCCCCCCTCTGGCAGTCCACAGGTCCCTTATTCTTCAAGGTAAATTGTCAGTCATTTCTGCAGGGCTGGGTGATCAGACCCACAATGGAGAGGAAAGGAGACATTATAACTGATGCCACAGGAATAAAAAGGCTTATAACAGACTACTGTGAACAATTACATGCCACCAAATTGGAAACCTAGAAGAAATGGATAAATGACTAGAAACATACAATCTACTAAGATTGAATCATGAAGAAATAGAAAACCTGACTGCTACATTTCTCCTATACCTCCCAACGCTCACAGAGTGCCCTCTGCCTTCCTACTTTCGAGTGACATTATAAATGTACAGTCAATTGCCTCAACCTCAGCGGGTTCCTGATACTAGGAAAATGCTTTGTTTCAATCCGTGTGAAAATTGATCATGAAGTAACCTAGGAATATTTTTTGAAATTGAAGAAACAGTTCATCTATGGCATAAAAGGATATGAAAAAAAATCTATGACTTTTGGCAGAAAATTAAAAGTCATCAAATGTTAGGTACCCCTTCAAAATTTACATAAAGCAACAGGCACCCAGTATGAACACCAAACCCACTTTTGTTTTGAGGTTTTTAAGATGTATTTTTATTTTCCCGGTGTGAGGTTGAAACAGCTACAACACTTTGTTGACAAGAATGGTTTTAGGTACACAGATGAAATCTGCCTACATGAGAAACAAACACTTTCACGATCATACTTATGGAAGAATTGAGGAGAGTAGACCCAATCTTCCTATTTGTAACAAATTACCAAGTTTGCCATTTGGGTCAGGTTTATGCTCCTGTTCTACAAATCCCAGGTCACCAGAGAGTAACTCAGTTGAGCAGTTGTAGTCAAAATACTGGTTTGCATACCAGTTGCATGAGTACCTTGTGTTAGAATTGTCATGAGAGGACTTAGAAGCAACTTTGATCATCTTGCTTACAAATATCAGAGGTCTGCTGTATATGGAGACAGTGCAGAGTTGCCTCTCCAGAACCTGAAAATGAGGAAAACAGGCTGCTTTCTGAGAATGAGATGGGGCCAAAGCCTAATGGCAACAGAAATATGCAAAGTCGACCCTCACGCATAAGGTTTGATATCAAGAAGGAGAAGAGATCTGCAGTGAGAACACAGAAAATCAAGAATCAGATCAACAAATATTGATATGGTCTAGACACATCTTTTCTGGGGAGAGTGGCCTGCCTGTCTGATGTTCATTTCACTCCCGTAAAAAGAGAACAGTGTTTTTCGAAATATAGCGTGCATCAAAGTCATGCGGAGGGGTTGTTAAAACACAGAGTGTTGGGGGGCGCCTGAGTGGCACAGCAGTTGGGCGTCTGCCTTCGGCTCAGGGCGTGATCCCGGCGTTGTGGGATCGGGCCCCAGGTCAGGCTTTTCCGCTGTGGGCCTGCTTCTTCCTCTCCCACTCTCCCTGCTTGTGTTCCCTCTCTCGCTGGCTGTCTCTGTCTCTGTCGAATAAATAAATAGAATCTTAAAAAAAAAAAAAAACACAGTGTTGGGCCCCACGGCCAGAGTTCCTGATTCAGCAGGTCTGCAGTCAAGCTTAAGAATTTATTTTTCAACCGTTTCTCAGCCCTTGGTCCTAGAACCACACTTTAAAAACCATTGCATTAACCTGGCAGAACTTGCTGCCGTTAAACATTTAAATAATATATATATATATATATA
>NW_024427107.1:11550178-11615283 GCF_017311325.1 Ursus maritimus
ATATATATATATATATATACACATATATATGTATATATATATCCTTCAAATCATTTATTCCTTGTTCTCCAAAAACAAGGAATATGTCTTGAAGAATATATCTGAAGGAATGAAATATGCTAAACAGGTCAATATAAGTCTTCACTCATCATTTATGGTTAGCACTGTATATTGATGATTTGTTTTTCTGGATTTCTACACCAATCTCTTCTGAGCAGGGGCATATTTAAGTTTTATTTTGCCTTGATTTATACAATTTGTTGGGGAAGATTATTTAAGGAAAAGAATACAAAGGTTTGAATAAAATCTTTAGCATGAAGCTATTTTTAAAGATTTTTTTACTTATTTATTTGAGAGCAAGAGACAGAGATATTGAGAGAGAGCACGAGCAGGGAGGAGAGGGAGAAGCAGGCTCCCCACTGAGCAGGAAGCCCCACACAGGGCTCGATTTCAGGACCCTGGGATCATTGACCAGAGCCAAAAGCTAACGCTTAACCAACTGAGCCACCCAGGCACCCCTTTAGTATGAAGGTATTTATCTAGAAAATAAAAATTATAAATTGTAAACAGCTTATCACTTACAACTGGAAAACAGCTCACAAGTACTACAAACATCACAACATTCAGAAAATGAATGGTCTAACTTCTGCTTCTGTACACCTCAAACCTCTCTCTTTTCCACTAGCCACATACTGCTGTGCTGGGCACCACAGCACACATTCACATGGAGAGATGACCTCCAGCCTTGTGCTTTCGAAATGACAGTGTATGAGTCCGTGCATGTGGTGGTTAGAACATCACTAGAGGTCATTTCTACTTGAATGGCTGCCTAGAACAATATAGAAGGGACTGTGAGCCACTAAATGGAATCCATTCTATTTAAATTAAATGTATCCCCAACTCAGCTTTTCCTTCACAGGATCTCCCAAATATCTGAACCATCCAACGCCACTGGAGCAGTTTCAATGAAAGAGACAGTAGTCTTACTCAATTGCAAGGACAATAGCTTCTTTTTGTCAATTTTACGAACATGTATGAGCATGGAACACATTATTAGACTCACTCCCATTGACTTAGAAGGATCTGTGTTACTTAGGGACCCTGAAGCTTAAGCTTGTTTAGACTCACAGCAAATCTATGGGGGAGAAGGACAGGGGAAAAAAAAGGTCAGAATCTGACCAGATCTAGAATCCCAAGGGTTTCCAGTGGCAGAGTTTAAAAGCTGAGGGTTAGAGATTAACCAGCATGGATTCAACAAGATAAAAGCCATGTTTGCAGCCCATAGGTAACACAACCAGCATCACCAAGCACCACAGACCTCAGAGCTGTAGAAATTCCACCGGCGTTTGACATTTGGAACCCACACATGTTCTGTTTTTTCCCTTGTCTCCTATACCTGTCTGCCTTCTCTACAGGTGCATGAGGAAGTGACTGGAAGGAGCATGAAGTTACCCAGAACATGAAAGGTAGCTTCTGAAAGTGACCTCCACAGAGATAAGAAAGTCAGAAGAAAGGCAAGCATTGTCATGAACTACCTGGGTCTGGATTTCTGCTCTTGGCTGCCTGTGAGAACTTAGCCATGTGATCAAGCCCTCTGGGACCGAGTTTACTCAACCGTAAAGTAGGAGTACTAACAGTACCTCCCTCATGGGGTTGGCCTAAGGACTAAATGAGCTAATAGATGTAAAGCATGAAGAAGAATGCCTGGCACACAGTAACCACTCAATAAAAGTTCGCTGTTATTATTTGGAAAGTAAAAGGCATTTTCAAATGTGATTTCCAAAGCAGTAGCAGAGATTTTTGGATTCACTTCCACACTTCTTTTTTAATACTAAAATTAGCAGCGTTCCCAGTCCAGTTCCCGGGTAACTGCTGTTGCTATTCTAGGCCATCTGTGATGTTCAGTAGCACCAAACTGGGCATTTTCAATCCCAGGCTAGACCGCATCTCAACTCCGAGTGATCTGTTGTCTGTTTATTTGCAGCATTGGTCACAATTTGGTCTTTTTTGTATAAATTGTCTACATTAGCTCTTAAAACTCCGCAGCCGTCTACTGGGGCGCCAGCATTTGGATGGGTGTTATAACACCACATTTTCTCTTCATTATAAGTCCTAAAAATAGGGTGCAACTGAGTAACGTTTTCAGCCTTCACAGCAAGATTTGGTTTGTCAGGAAATGGTGTGGGAGTAGTTCTCATATGCACTGAAGGTGCAAAGTGCAAAACAAAAATAACTCAACAAGAGCTTAACAGCCCTGCTTTATGTACGTTATTTACAAAGGCCGCAATCTGGAGTTCCAGGCAGAGCCTTAGGGAGCTCGGGAGACCCTTCTGGAACATGAAAAAATGCCAATATGGATTACACAAAAGGGAGCATGGGATGAAGAAAGACAAGGTTTAATCTGTTACTCCTGCCCTCTTCATCAGCTCTCGAGTCTGCTCAGGCTTCAGGAGGACTCCGAATTTTGTCAAACTTGGAAGGAATTCTTCAATTCCATCATGCATAAAAACATATGGAGAAACTTCTAAACCCTCACTGCTTTCATTTTTATGTGTAAAATTTCCCCCAACCTCTCTAGTGGGTGACTACTTTTCTTTCAGCTGTCTTATTTTCCTGTATGAAACAAGACATGTTGCATTAGTGAATCTTAATTGCCTTTTCACTTTCTGTGGCTTCATAATGTTTGGTAGCAAATATTTTGCAAACATTGAGACACTTCGGAATTATTATTCCAACCCTTCAGTGGAAATTCTAAATATTGTCAGAAGGCATGATAAAAATAGTCATCTTCATTAATATCACTACAATAAAGAAAAAAAAAGCCACAATGTTTGGTGCATTCTCTAGTCCAGATCTAATAAATGTCACATTCTCGATTACACTAAAAAATCTCAGAGGAACATAAGCCAATCTTTTTGCTGCATTTTTTAAAAATTAAAGACATTATTTTGCTGCCTAGCTTGCTGTTAGTCTTTACCAACTTAGATGAAAATTCTTGCATATCTTAATGCATTGGGGATGACTTCTTTATTTTCATGCCAATGAAATATTGTCACAAACACCTTGTTCGGACAAAAGAAGCTTTAGAATAGCTTTGCTTTATCACAGCTTGCAATGTACTTTTGGAGTTAATAGACTCATACAAATGAAATAACCAAAGAGATTTCCCCTTTTGCATTTCTTTTTTTTTAGTTACTTTCCCATCAAAAGTTTTTCAGTTTTACAGTATGGAAAACTTTCTCTTTTACTTAAAAATTAGAGAGAGAAAAACTATACTATTTTATGTGAAGAGCAAAGAAGATGATGGATTAAAGCAGATGTAGAGTGTTTGCAGTTATATAAGACTATTAGGGACCCTGTTTGTTCTGGTTTTTGTAATTTGTCCACGTCCTACTTTATATAACTCAATCTATTATGAGCCAAACATGAAATAAGGGAATACAGTATTCCATATTTCACTTTGCCAGCAAATTAAAAAAAAAAAAGTGTAGAACAAACACAATAGTCATCATGGTTCTTGAATAGAGAACGAAGCATTTTTCAAATCCCAGGGACCTGTAAGAAACAGAAGGTTAAGGAGATTTTTTTTTTTTAAACAATGAGCAGATGTGTTTGTTACTGTTGATGGACAAGCTTATCCATTTACTTCAATTAATAACAAGAGTGAGCACATCAATACGTAAGCTTGTCCTGATGCCTTGATTTTTTTCCAATTTGACAGGTAATAGTGGGGCTGGGAAAATGTCACAACAATTTAGTCCTGCCTCACTGGCTTTAACTAGTTTGATGACAATGGGAATGCATCTTGCTAAGATTCCTTATAATTCACAATAACAGTACATTTGTTGACTCTTACAGAGGGTTTAGAATCTGTGACAAATAATGGTTTAGAATCGAGTGCTTTCATGGGTTATTCATTTGGGCACTAAGTAAAATCAAGTTCAAATATTTATGGACAGTATGAAAATGTGGAAACTTTCTTTAGGAACCTGTCTTTTCACATTGAGTCATAAATGAAACCAACTACGTTTGACCAAAAAAAGGCCATTTCTTCATATGGCCAAACTACTACCCCCTTCCCATGTTCTAAAAGATCTTTTCTACAATCTAGCATATTTTGTCAGAGAAACACTAGTGATTTTAAACAAACCATGATCTCACGAATTTTAGCATATGAGAGCAAATAAGGCCTCTAGCAAACTTGACAATGGATATCAAAACGTAATAATATCAGTAAATCGCTTCAGTGCTCACTGACCCACTAAATAAATGCTGTCCTTTTAACAGTGAAGCTTGGATGATTAATACCTGCACAGGAAGGAAGGGCAAAATTAGCAATTTCTGTTGTGGAGATAAAATAAAAGCCTATTTGTACTATTCCAGTGGCAATGGAGTTCATATAGACAGCAGCCTCACATGCTCCCTAGAGGTGTGACATATCTCAGAGAATGCTTAGGATATGTGGACAAATCACAGATTCTTCAGGACAAGAACAGCATTATGTTCATCTCTGTGCCTCCACAGGGTCTAACCCAACACTTCTCACACATAAGGATCTCAACGAATGTGTTCTAGCAAGCAACATTCTTCTAGACCATTCCCTATATATAGTGCAATGAACCAAGTGTCTTAAAAATAGATGCATAAAACTGAAGGTTTGTAGGAGACTTTGAGGATGGCCTTATGCAGTTCTCAAAATGTGTCTTCTCATCACTGTCCACTCCCCCACTTTATTCTGTATGTTATCACTTCTAGGAGGCCCTCCCTGACAACTTGAACACCTCAAAGATGAATGGCAGGACAAAATGGAGTAAAATCAGGTATTCTTGGTTGACTTATATCCCCTCAAAACTCATGTTGATATCCGAATCCCTAGTACTTTAGAATGTGACCTTACTTGGAGACAGAGTCTTTACAGAGTTAAACAAGTTCAAATGAAGTCATTGGAGTAGGTCTTAGTCCTATAGGACCAGTGTCCTTGTAAGAAAGGGAAAACGTAGACACAGGCAAGTCCAGAGGGAAGATAAAGTGAAAACCCAAAGAGAAGATGGGTGTCTCTAAGCCAAGGAGAGAGGCCTGAAACAGCTTTTTCTGTCACAGCCCTCAGAAGAAATCTACCCCATTCATGCCTTGATCCAAGACTTTTCGTTCTCCAAAACCCTGGCACAATACATTTCTGTTGTTCAAACTATCTCGTCTATGGTACTTTGTTATAGCCGTCTCTGCAAACCAAGACAAGTAAGTCTTTTGCCCATTATTAAGAAAATCTAGGCAGAAAGTAGTTTGTAATGGCCTCGTGGCATTGTTGGGGAAGATAGATAATATAAGGACTCATATATGACCTCTACAGAATATCATAAAATACAGGAGCTAACATTATTCCCTCCTATAGAAAAACATTATCTTCATGCTATTACTATCCTGCACTAACTCAGTGTTCGAATGCTTTGTGTAATATGAAAATGGATCTTCAAGTAGGATGGGAAATTACATTTGCTATAATCAATCAGCCTGCTTTGAAAAATAGATTATTAAAAATGCCTTCATTTGATTACCTGGGTGAAAATATAAATGGAAAATAACAATTCTAAATGCAGTGTAAGTATTGATAATGTGATGACTAGAGGAACTGTATTCAGTCCTAACATTAATAAATTTTTAAGTTTTATTAATGCCTACAATAATATGGGCTTTTATATTAACCATAATTTACGTAGGCTTATCAACACAATGACGATGGGGCAAACTCCAGGGGCTGCTATTTTCTGAAATGAAAATAGAGACAAAGAAACAAAGAGGTATGTTTACTGAGATAGCATATGAGGTGGGGTGGGGAAAACAAAGTACACAAAAAAGCTTATTTTAAAATTAGTCATTTAAAGAAATTGAGATAATACACTTGAGAAGGCAAGATTGGTCTTTGATCAGGTATATAGTTTTGTTTTTCAAGGTTTTCACTTGATTCCAGCCTTAGCGAGTTTAAAAATTTTTTTTTCCAGACAAAACCCTGCTCCCATTCTGTGGAAAAAACATAAGAGTAAGAAAATAGAGAGAGCTGTATCACGGACACAATAGAATTCTTGGCTTTAAAATAGCTCATACAGACCTACAATAATAAACCAAAAGAATCACTACTATCAAGATCACATTTCACTAAAGGAAAAATCCCTGAAATGTGAGCCTGGGTCTACACTGCCAAATAAGGACCCAATATGCCAATATGTGCTTTTTGATCATTCATTGCAGCTGTTTTGTTATGCCAGATAAGCCATCACTCAGCAAACATGAAATAAAAAAATTGAAGATCACTAAGAAAGATCTCTGTGAGGAATTATAAAAACTAGAGATTCAAATGTAAAAATATTTAAAGCATTAATTCAATGAAAAAGTAAAAATAATAAAACACTATGTTCTTTAGCTTTCTGCCTCCAAAAACACATTCTTACTAATTCAGCAAATAATTATTGACCATTAAATTATTTTAGGATATCTTTGATCATATGTTGTGCTTACCTATGTAAGTCAGTATACTACATAAACTCTTATTTAATCTGAAATGGATCCAAATTCTTATTTTCATTTCCTTACAAAATTACACTTTTCCTTAAAGATATGGACTACTTCAAACCATTTTCGTATATTTCAGAAGTCAATCTACATCAATTTTGAATAAATAAATAATGAGCAATTCCAATTTCTCATAATTTAATTCTACACAAGAGATAAAGGAATGCGAAAACATAATTTGGAGAAAATATGTGGTCTGCTGTCATTAACAGCTCCTTTAAAACTTTCCCAAGTCTGCCCCCAAGTCATTTTTCTTGCCTAACTCTTTATGTCAGTAAAAAAGATAATACCATGTTGCAATGATTATAGGTGAAACTCACAGCAGTTGCGGTCATTGAATAGATAGTGACTTAGAAAACAGCTTAACCAGCTGCCATCAATGTTTATTTTCTCCTCTTCCTTTTGTCACACCCATCCCTCCACAAAACCTCAGCATTGGATCGATCTAAACATTGTCATTTTTTCACTCCTGTGCTGGACTGACAGAGATATACCACATGGCAATGTAGACAGAGGTCTCTGACTTCAGTCTCCATACTACTAAGAAATCTTTCTACAAGTCCTTTACCAGCCACCTCTCCTCTGCTCTATAATTTTTTAAACTTATACTTCTCTTCACAAAACTATCCTTTCCTTAGTCCCTCACTTTCAGAAGATGATCTTCCTTCTCAAAGGATCTACCACCTTCCCCAAAAAGCCCTCATAGAAATGGTAACTGAGCTCAGCAACGTTGTTGGATACAAAATCAATACACAAAAATCAAATGCATTTCTGTATTCTAACAATGAGCACGTGCAAACCAAAATTTAAAAATCAATACCATTCCAATCATTCCAAAGAAAATGAAATACTTAGTTATACAGCTAACAAAACATGTGTAGGATATGCATGTTGAAAATTACAAGTACAAGAGCAAAAAATCAAAAACCTATACCAACATATGGATGTACTATGGTCAGGATTATAAAATTCAGTAGTAGAGATGTTAATTCTCTCCAAATTTACCCATAGGTTTAATTCAATTTTCTTTAAAATCTCAGCAACGTTTTTGGTAGGTATAGGCAAGTTTATTTTTAAATGTATATGGAAAGATATAGACCCTAGAATAGACAAAACAATCTTAGAAACAAAAGGGAGAATCATTTTGGCCAATATTAAGACTCAGTGTGTAGCAACAACAGTCAGAACAGTTTAATATTGGTGTAGGAATAGACACATAGACACGCTTACAAAAATTAACTCTGAAGGCATCGAGGACTTACATGTAAAATGTAAAACTATAAAATATTTTTTAAAAATACAAAATCTTTGTGATCTTGTCTAAGCAAAGAGTTCTTAACATCATACCGAAAGCATGATTCATAAAAGAAATATTTCACATGTTAGACTTGATCAAAATTGAAAACTTTTAGTTTTAAAAATACCCTCATGAAAGGATAAAAAAAAAAAAAAAAACAAGCTGCAGACTGGGACAAAGTAATTGCAGACCATATATCCCACAAACAACTTCCAAAGCTCAATAGTAAAAATAATAATGATAAAACAATTACAAAATGAGCAAAAGTCATGAACAGACATTTACTAAAGATGATACACAGATGTCAAATAAACACATAAAAAATTGATTCACTTCATTTACCACTAGGTAAATGCAAATTAAGACCACAGTATATCATTACATACATATCTGAATGGTTTAAATAATAAACAGTGACAACACCAAATGCTGGCAAGGATGCAGGGAAACTGGGTCACTCATATATTACTGGTGCAAATATAAATTGGTATAGCCAATCTGGAAAACATTTAGTGGTTTCTTATAAAACTAAATATGCAACTATCCTACCACCCAGCAATTTCATTCTGGGGCACTTAACCCAGAAAAAATGAAAAATTAGATTCACATAAAAACCTTCACATAAATGTTTATAACAGCTTAATTTGTAACAGCCATATAATGAAAAACATTCAGACGTCCTTCCATGGATGGATGAATGGTTATACAAACTGGTACAGTCAGACAAAGGACTACTAATCAGCAATGAAAAACAATGAATTATTTGCATATATATATATACCTAACAACTTTGGTGCATCTCCAGAGAGTTATGCTGAGTGAAGAAAGGCCAATCCCGAAAGATCACAAACTGTATGATACTGTTGATATTGCATTTTTGACATGATGAAATTATAAAAGTGGATAACAGGCTAGGAGTTGTCAGGGGTGGCAGTGTGGACCCTGGGTGTGCCTATTAAAGGGCAATATGAGCCATGCTTATGATGGAATTTCTAGATCTTGACAACATAAAAATCCTGGTTGTAATAGTCTACTATAGGTCTGCAAGAAGTTTCAATTGGGGGAAGAGGGTAAAGAGTACACAGGGTATCGCTGTTCTTTTCTTATAATTGCATGTGAATGTACAATTTTCTCAAATTAAAAGTTTAGTTAAAAATTAATGATTGCAAAATAAATCTCCATTGATCTCATATTTCCCTCTAGATGCTGTATTGAGTGTATAATTATTGTTACTACTCCCTCAATGCCCGTTCATCCCTTGACCCATGGTTCTCAAGCAGTTAGCCCCACTAACTCATTGAAACAACTCCCACTCTTACTATCAACCTCCATATTGCCAAAACCAAAAACCCTCATCATACTTATACTCCTGGGCCCTTTACTCCATTATTGACTGTTCCAGACAAGAATGCTTTTACCTTTTGATTTCCATGACCCTATCCTTTTTTTTTTAATGTCTCCTCTTGACATCTTAGTGTTCCATCTTCTTTGCCCTAATTTTCACAGCTTCTACATGATTTGCAAATGACCTCACCTACACTCATTACTTTAACTACTCTTTCCAGAAGAATCTTGAATTCATGCCTTTTCTGTAAGTCTTTGGAACTGCCTAAAAGACATTCTTACTTTGGAGCCCCTCCCTATCTCCACTGCAACATGTTTCACCTAATCTTTCCCTCTTTTGATATTCTCAATAGCCATCCAATTCTCTCCTAAATCCAGTATTCCCTGACTCAGAAACCCAGGATCCGGAAACTCTTGCCCTTCATTCATGCCCACCTCCAATCAATCCACCCACTTCTCATGTACTCTAACTCTCTGGTACCTCTGGCATCCATTCTTTCATGAGCACTGCTGCTGCCTTTGTTCTAGCTCTCACAGTTTATTGCCTGGATCATGCAATCGCCTCTTAAGTAACTTCCCTGGAACGAATCTGGTTTTCTCAAATATTTCCTCCAATCGGCAACCAATGATTTCACAAAAACACAAATCTGATCACTGCAAACGATTGCCTGAGACATTTCAATAATTTCATATTGTTTCAAGATAAATTCCATACTCCTTAGCTCATATTCTCCCTCAGTCTCCTGTTATACATCACCCCAGACTGACTTGTCAAATGCCTGGCTGCTGTGCTCTCTTACTGTTAAGCTATGTTGACCTCCTAACAGTGAATTCCCTGTACCAGCCCTGGGCTTCAGTGTAATACTAGGCATACAGAATCTTGCACTGCCTCCTTGCCCATTTTAGACTGTTGTGTTTGAGAAGGTTAAGACATGAGAACTTCAATCCTATGCCCTAGAAAATAGCTCTCCATTTGCTCCTCTGCTATCCCAGCAATGCATGGCTCCCACATGGGCATCCTCAAATCACATTTTTAACATCACTGACCCTGGAATTACTCCTCTGCAAATGGAGGGGTTGGTCCATACAACTCTAAGAAACTTTTCGTTGCAGTATAGCATAGTCATATAAAACGGTGGCAGGAAGTGTATATGTCTAATGACTCAGGTGGCATGTTTCCATTCAATTAGCAATTGTTATTACCTCTATGTCTACCTGGCGTCGTTCACATACACACACACACACACACACACACACACACACACATGCACATACATATATATAATTGTATGTATTTAAAAGGCTATAAATCATTTGTGATTCTTTTGTGAATAATATTAGCTAAATATAGCACATCGCATGTCTTTCCACTAACTTTCCATTAACTGCATTTGGGAGAACCAAGGAAGAATTTTACCTTGATGATTGGTCTGTGGGTATTTTTTTAAATGCTTCCTTCTTTTTTGTTTCAGATTTCATTTATGTAAATTGAAAAACAAACATGTTATTTTTGCAAAATTGTTTTCCATTTACACTACTTCTCACATATAATTATATCTGAATTGATGTTTTATCCTACCCATTAAAACACAAGCAGAAAAAGTGCCGATTAACTAAAAAGTACTGATGTATTTTCCTAATGAATTTTGAAGTAGGAGTCAAATTTAAAAAAAGAAAATTTCAAAAGGAAATTTTGATAATTATTTAAAAACATGTAATTACAAAAACCAATTGGAAGTAAATGTGAGCGTATAAAAAGCAAAATATTTCTATGTTTATTCTAAAGGAATTTATCATACTTTGATATCTTTATTAAAACTTACGACATGAAACTTAGCTCTTAAAGAAGGTTATTATTTCTAAGAATATCATTTACTTTGGATAAAAATAGCTGTGCTTCTTTCTCTGGCGTACATTGGGCAAGTTATTTTGTATAGAAAATTGATAAGGACATTAGAGTTAAAGGAATATTTTAGCTCTAATTTTTATGTAATTTTAATAATAGTGTGGCAAATTATAGTGTAAGTGGAAAAGCAGAAGATAATGAGATAAAAACATTCTTTTTTTATATTTTGCTATAGTTCCACCCAAGGTAATGCCATAGCACAAATATATATTAAGACCATGGCAGAATGAAAGGAGTCTGAGAATATAGGGTGATAAAAACCCACTTAATTTCACAGGGCTTAACCTTTCCCAAATTAAATCAGATTCATTCATTCTAGGAGACTTCTTAATGCTAAGTAATAGTTTTTAAAATGTAAAAGGCAAAGAAATTTAACCTTTAGTCATGCATTTAATTTCCCACTCTTGACATAGTTTCTATTATTTGCGAGGTAGGTAAGAGGTGTTAAAAAAAAAAACAGATAAGAAGAAATAGAAGTGAAAAAAAATGGAGAGATATGTTCCTGCAGCAAAAGACTGACTTATAAGACATAAGCCTCAAACTTAGTGAGAAGCGATGAAAAGATGCTTAATCCCAGATCCCTGCTGAGGCTGCTGTGGTTCTGGGTAGCCAAACAATTGTTAATGGGTAATCAATGCTGCCCACCCTAAGCTTCTTTTTCTCTTTTTCTGGCTTTTTTCTAAAACTTTGCCTTGCACTTTACTAGACCACCACTGAGATTCATTAAATACTTGGTATATTACTGGATATTGGTTGTACAAATGTCAGCTGACTAGACATTCCCTGTAGTTTGCCTTGACTGCCAAGATTATAAAAGCCCTAAAGTATATTTAACTTCATTTTTATCATTATTAAAAGTGACCTTTTAGACATTTTGCTCTATTGATATCTGAACTTCAGCTGAGGATCCTTTTGAAGAGGGTGTTTTGGTTTAGCGAACAATGGCAAAGTGACAGGCGGAAGTGAAAACCACAGTTACTGCACATAGAAGTGGATCCTCATTTCTTTTTTTCCCCAAATCGTCCAGGTTGTAGTTGTTGAAGGTTTAACAGGAGCAAGAAGAGCTGATATATCTGTTACCAAATGAGGGATGGGTGCAAAGCCAATTATCAATAAAACATCTATGCTTTTAAAATGATGATAAAGTAAAATCTCTTTCCTTTGGAGACATTTAGAAATAAGAGAAATTCTCATTGGTTTGAAATAAGTTAGGTTGGAAGGCAAAGGTATAGATTAATTAATTATGATCCCTCACTATGAAGGTATATTCTAGGGCAAGAATTGAACTACATTAAGGACACACACATACACATACACATACACATACACATACACATACACATACACATACACACACACAATAGGCATTAGATCCCATCCTTGGATCCCCGAAAATAACTGGCATAAAACAGGCAGAAATTTTGCACCTCGTGAGTACATTCTCCAAAAGTCTTAGCTTTTAAAAATGTTTCAGGCATATGCTAACTTTCTAGATTTTAAGACTAATGAATAGATCTTGGAGGAGTTCCTTTCAAACTGCAGATTGCAACCCATTAGGTATAAAATCATTTTAGAGAGTACTAAGGAGCACTTTTATTGATATGTAAGTTAAAATGTTATTTCCCTTAAAAAAATCACAAAATAATCAAATTAATAACTACAGTACTAAACACAAGTACACACGAATAAGAAATAATCATTGAAACAGAGACACTAAAATACATCGAAGTCTGTTTTGGACAATATTATGCAAATAAATTGTAGGACCCAGAAGGAATAGGTAACTTTGTAGAAAGATTAAGTTTACTAAAATTGATCTCATTCAAGATAGAACAATGAAATGGACCAAAGTCCATAGAAGAAATAACAAAAATTATCAAAGATATAGCTAAACACCCTTCCCTAAGAAAATAAAGGGGGGAAAAAAGTAGACCTAGGTGGTTTTACCATTTTTATTAATTATGGAATTCCAGGGACATTTTAATAATCTTTCATGGAACGGATAGCCCAAACGATATTTAAATTGTTCCAGATCATAGCAGAAAAAAGGGAAGCTTTAAATTTTTTATATGAAGCAAGAATAACATTAATCTTAAAACCTGATAAATATAGGGGCGCCTGGGTGGCGCAGTCGTTAGGCGTCTGCCTTCGGCTCAGGGCGTTATCCCGGCGTTCTGGGATTGAGCCCCACGTCAGGCTCCTCCGCTATGAGCCTGCTTCTTCCTCTCCTTCTCCCCTGCTTGTGTTCCCTCTCTGCTGGCTGTCCCTGTCACATAAATAAATAAAATCTTTAAAAAAAAAACAAAAAACAAAAAACAAAAAAAAAACCCTGATAAATATAGCATGAATGGGATAACCGTACATGAAATTTACTCATGAATATTGTCATAAAAATCCTATATAAAATATTAGCAAAGAGCAGTTGGAAAAATAACCCTGTGAGATTTATTCCAGGAGTGCAAAGATGGTTCAATATTAGAAAATAAATTACAAAATTTCCCATATTAAAGGGTTTAAGTTTTCTTAAAGAAATGGCTGATCCCAGGGCTGGGGCAAAGAAAATGCTAAGTAAGATAGAATAGAAAGTAGTCAGAGATAAATGGAGACTGTCAAAAGACATTCAGGAGGCGGCTTACTGGAACTCCCACTGGCTAAATTTGGAACAATATGAGCAGCAAAATAATGATAGTGATGAGATTGGAACGTATTGAATAAAAATGAATCCATGAGTCCACAGTGATATTCAAAGGATGTGTATTTGAGTGGTGAGACAGAGGATAAATCTTTTCTATAGAAGGTCAGATAATAAATACAGGAGGAATGACAGGATTAAAGGAGCACCAGTTTGCAACATATAGTATAAATGGTTTAGGGAAGGGTTATTGACAAACACAAAAACCACAGGATGTAAGATTTTTGGGAACAGGACATTCACACTATGCCAATGTAACCCTCCACAGATTACTTTGTTATTAGTAAAGGAAAAATGTATCATTACCATGGAAAGATCTGGCACTTATTATCTTAAACAAATGATCAAATTTAACCTAACCAATAATGGAACAAATGAACATTATGTTAGCCATGGGAAGTACACGTCTTTGCCTGCGAGTATTTGGGGCATGGTTTTTGGCTCCAAGTGGCCCAAGGTAGATGATGAATGATAGGAAGGACAAACTTCCAAATAACTTTCCTGCGAAGATTGCACCCAGCTTCTCTCCAAGAATAAAAAACAGTTTAAAATGAAAAGCACAATTTATCTAAGAATTAGAAACTTTGTTGAGCATGGGTAACTTAGAAGAACTCCTTGGGAATACGGCACTTGAGCATTCTTGATGAAGAGATTGATGCTTGCCCACTGAGGAACTGACATCATCATACTCATGGCACTCACATTTCTACTCCTCTCCATCACATTTTTTTTTTAAGGAGAGGTCTTCTGAGTTTTCCTTCTGCCAGACAATGGGAGCAGTCCTCTGTCAACCTGAGCTAATTTTAGAGAAAGCCTCTGTTCTAATGTTCAAATGACACAACATACATAAAGTGCCAAGGATACCACTTGCCACATAGAAGAGGATGAAACTGATTTCTTGCCTCTAATGAGTGTCAATATTTCTTCTTGCCAATATTTTATCTCATTTTTAGAGAATTATCCTCCTTCCTTCTAGAATTGCTTCAGGATGAACTGAGTAAATAAAAATTCCTCTTCTGGGGACAAGTCAGTTGTTTCAGAAAGAGAAATTTCTTATTAACGTGTTGGTGGATGGAATTATCCTACTCTTCACTGTGAGGATAAATTCATCTCTCTTGTTCCTTTTTTCCCCTGCTATAGAAATAGTTTTAAAAGAAGAGAAATAGAGAGGACCAAAAATAGAAAGAACCTTACCTGTCTTTCCTAGAATCCTCTCCTGTGACTTTGCTGAGCTGAATGATAATTACCAGCTGCCTTCTTTCCTGCGTGTCCATAGTATTCTGTGTATAACCTTATTACAGCATTTATTTATTCATTGTTTTGTAATTACTTATTCACATGCTGGCCTTCACTGCTGGCCTATAAGCTCTTTGAGGGCAGGAAGCATGCCTTATTTACAGTTTATGCTGGTACCCAGCATGATGGCCAGCCTGGGATGGGCACTCAATAACTGTCCATAGAAGACATAGGAACTTTCTATTCCTTTCTCTCTGTTTCTCTAGCTCTTCTGCCTTTCCTCTTTCTCTGCCTCAGATCTACTTATGTCTTCACTGTCCTGTGAGACCACTGTTATTAAAGGTAGGTCTATCTTTTACATGATTTTTTTTTTTTGCTTTCCAATGTCTTATGATTCTATAGAAGAAATGGTTCATAATATGTCTGCTTTATATTTGCCAAGCTATGTCAACTTTAAAAATTTACTACTATACACAAAGGGTCTCAGCCATTAATGAATGACTCATGTTATTTGTCAGAAGATACGAAAAAATCATGTCCTTCTAGGTCTATGATATTTAGTAAGTTACACACAGTGCACTACAAACCCTGGTATATGCTGAATTATTGAAATTTGATCATTAATTTTGAAGAAATAATAATACTTTATGAGTTCCAAATGTTTATTTAAATATTTGCATACTTCTTTTGGTTGTTTTGGTAAATTATGCATATATTTCTAAAGTATCAGATATACATTGCCCTTTAGATTACTGTATCTGGATCTTTTATAGAGGGATGAGTTTGAGAGTTAGATTTATTTGCCATGACATAGACACAATGTAAAAAAAATTTTTTTTTTTTTGGTGAAGATTATGATCAAAATACATTAGTTGAATTGGCATTTCTGTCCTATTTATTCTCATACAAAATTATGCAGACTTGATTTTCTTTCTTTAGGAGAAGTTAGAAAATGCTAAATTTAAGTCAATTTTCTCTTGAATCTTTTTCAAGCTATTTTTATATATCATTGATTTTTATTTTTCTTTTAGAGATAAGACCAAGAGAACATATAGATACCCAGCAATCCTTACAAAAGTTTTCTAAAACATTTTGTTTCCCAAAACATTTATAGTTACTTTAACAAAAAGAGACATTTGGAAGATTACAATTCTTGTGAAGTGTCCTACTTTTTCTCTGCTGTATCTTAAAATCTCTATCATTTTTATAGATCAAAAGATTGGCATTCAGAAAGTTTAAAGATGTTCAGAACAGCATAAAACAACAAAGTGAAGCCCATTTCTATGAAGCAAATTGTTTTAATTGCTGAACTAGAGGTTTTAATGACAATGTCTGTAAAAATTGTATCTACCTGAGATGCATTCCTAAAGGCATCATTCAATTGTTTGTGAGGTTTCAAAGCTCAGTTCTTTCCTATTTCTTCAAATGGGAAAACCTCTTTATGTGCATAATGTAATCACTGATCTTGATTCATACTGACTTAGTAACCGGATTAACCCTTTTAGACATGTCCAGTTAAGTATTTCTAACAACTGAGAGGAAGGTTGAACCTAAAAGTACTATTGCAGTATACAGAAAATAGAACATGCTAGAAGGTGGCAGTCTCAGATAGTTCACATATTAAGCTTAGGAAGACCTTACAGAATGAAAAAAAATTATGTCTCACACAAAAAAATCAATAAAGATGATGTATTACTTTACTTTTTCCATGTGTTTAAAAATACTTTCCCTATATATTTGATCGTCTTAGAGGAAAATTTCTATATTTATACACACTGGTATGAAATTACTTACCCTTTATAACGTACATAATAAACCATATTAATTTTGCCATATGCCAGTGGATGAGGTCATTATTATTACTTAGCCAATTCACTCTAAAAATGAGGTGTTTAAATTTTAAAACAAGAGACTTCCAATTGGCAAAAATACATTATCAAAAGCTTCCTTTAATATCTTTGTCCATGGGGACTCTGCTATGTGTCACATAAAGGAGGTTGAAAAGATTGACAACTCACCTCCAGGAAGCTGACAGTTTGCATAAGACACAGTCGGTCTAAACAATCCTAAGATTCAAATGTGCATGCATCCTCCCTAGTGCCATGATTTGAGAAGTACCAGAAGGCCCATACTACCTGAAAATATCAATCCAGTCTCTGGAAATTTAATTTTGGTTTCAGGTATTATGCCCAAAGGTCAAGGTTTAAATGGTCATGTTTCCTTATTTACAAGTAAAGAGAGAAAAGGCCTAATGAATTGAAGGGGACCCAAAATACAGGGCTCCAAAAGATGCTGCTTTGGCGTCTGGATTGTTTTCAAACTGAAGACCACTGAGAGGAGATAAACTCTAAAAACAGGGCACAAGTCTTCCTTTAGTAAAGGAAATTTACATTTATATAGTCTCCCTTTGTAGATAGCCTTCAGCTCCCCTACCAGAGAGAGCAAAACTCTTATCAAGGGAAAAGGCACCCATCTACACCAGGATAAAAACCCTTCTTTAGCCCACTTGTCCTGCTCATCTTCCTGTAACTTGACTTCCCTACCCAGAAGCCCAGAACCCATTTCTCTCTCTCTCTCTCTTTAGCCTAAGTTATAAACCCAAATCCTAACAATACTATTGAGTTACTCTGAGTACGATTCCCATGAGTAAGTGAAACACAGATCTGTTGGTTTTTCTCTTATTAATCTGTCTTGGTCAGCCTCATTTACAGGGCACTGGAGAACCCAAAATAGGTGGAAGAAAAGAGGTTTTCCTTCCTTACAGTGTCCAACTCATTGGGTTTGTGTTCACTAAACAAAGGATCTATCAGCACACAGCTTGGTCAGGTAAGGAAGAGAAACAAGATGGTTACATGGAATCAGGATCCATTTTCTCATCTATGGACCTCAGATTCTGGAGGCATCAAGATTATCATTAGGTCTCTGCAAATCTGAACATGAACCCCACATTGTCTGTAGTGAAATAAAAAACAATTATCCACATACATGTATACAGAGATATTAGGTGATTAACAAAATCAACTTTATGAATAATGCCACTGAATTTTTAGAATCTTTTAGGTTTTATAGTTTCTTGAGAGTCAATACTGGAAGCACTTGTACCTTCAGGTGAAGGTATACACAAGTTTTAAGATGACAGAGAAGTCTTCATACTCACAAGGTTAGGGAGTCATGATCTAGTGTAAGCTGCTTAAGACAAAATTTTCCCAGGGTCAGCCTGTTGGAAAAAAATATGAAATCTGAAGATAAGCCACCAAAACTATTGAGGTCTGCCATAGACAGGTAGAAAAATTGCTCTCACTCACTTATTGATATGAAAGAATGCACACCTATATGGACCCTCACCCCAGTCTAAGAATGTTACTGGAGCAGTCAGTGTAAGACAAAAATCTAATCTTAGGGGACTTCAGGTTTGTGTTACTAGGCCTGTGTAGACCTGAGATAGACAAATGCCATACTCAGAAACATCTGATGGAAGTTTTAGTTAAAACTGTTTAGTGAAGTCCCTGGTTAGGTCCAAAGAGCAATTACTTTGATAAAGAAAATTTTTTAAACATATAGCAGGAATTGGCGACTTTTCCTGATTTTTTGAGTAGTGAGAAAAGTACCAGTGTAGGAAAGCAAGCCTCAGTTGCACATGAAAGATCGGATCGGAAGGGTTTAATAAGAGCTTACTTGGGGAACGAGTTGTTAGGAAAGCGATGTCAAAGACTTCGCTGAAAATTGTTTGCTTTTCTATTCTAGAATAACCCACAGTTATGTTCAAATCTGTAGTGAAAATCTGTTATCCAAACAACTTTGTGTCAGTGGTTCTTTGGGGGAATGAGGAGAAACACGTGTTCACCCTGGAGACAGTATGGGTAGGGTCAAGATAACAGCTGCAGGGAGGTAAGGTAGCAGTAGGTTTGATCATTGAATGAAGAGTAAAAATTGAGAGGAAAAGCTGATGGCAAGACATAAGTCAACCTCAAAGTATTTAGAAATATGATGTTATTCTTCTGATGCCTGTCATGGAAGCTTGAGCTCTTTGTTTGGATATTAAAGTAAAGAATGGATTCGATATGCTAGAAGATTGAAGACCAGTGAGATAAAAATGCAACCTGCAATTTTCTTGGATGCTTGTATTACATGGTAAGGAAAGGATGTGCCTGTGTGGGACTGGGGCAGGAAGATAGGGGTGGGGCAAGGTGGGTGAATGGAGGGAGACAATAGATCAGGAGAAAATAGTGTTTGAGATTCATGTATAGAAGGTTGAAGAAAAGATGTAATGCGATTCATATTCTACTTCCTCTCTAATTCTTCAGAGTATTTTCGGCCAGTTTTGTCAGAACATTTTTTTTTTCATAGAATTGATTTTTATCCATCTAAGATGAAGAAAAGATTTGGATACTTATACAAAGAATTCGTAAAAGACAAGTGAACTTGGGCAGCTACTCCTGCTCCCAGTCACCCCAAAGGGCAAGGGGTATGTAAAAAGCAAGAATAATTAGGAAAGAATTTTCATTCATTCTTATTGTAATTGAGTCTTTGTCCTAGCAGAATCAAATTAAAATGTCACTTGTGCTTTTCAAAAAAAATTTTTTTAAGTAATTATTACTCTCAATGTGGGGCTTACTCCCAACCCCAAGATCAAGAGTGGCATGCTCTCCTGACTATGCCAGTCAGGTATCCCTCAAAAGAAATTTAAAGAAATAATTCTTGACTACAAGTAAACAAGATTCAGAGAAATAGAAATTTGGTTTTTGACAGATAGTTATATGGGAAATGATGCTCTTTTATTCAAAACACCAAAGAGACCACTGTTTACACATATCAAATATACAACAGTTGTAATTTGAGCTGGAGTTTTAAAATGAATATAAACAGCAACAAAGGAAGAGTACAAATTAGAAGGTGGGTATGCAGAGCAGAGATCAAGGAATGATTTTTTAAAAGATAAAGCATATTTTTAACAAATCTCTCAACACAGAATGTATTTTTACTACAATTATAGTGGATCAATGTGGATATAAAGTTGAGTGTTTAAATTAAAAATATGCAAAACGTATCTAGAAACTCTTTGCTGCTTCAGGTACTTACAACTTAGTGTTAATTTAAGAGTATTTCTGAAATTTGTACAAACAAAGATGCATTTAACAGCATCAATCAATTAAATTTTCAAAGTAAGCTCAGATGCATTCCACATTCCTATAAAAATAGAAACCATCCACTTTTTATCACATCATAGCCCCTCCTCCATATTACCCCCTCTCCGAGCCAAGAGAGGTGTATTCCTCAAGTTCCTGGTATGTCTTAATGCACGCCAACTTTAAACCTCTTAAATACAAATGAACATAAAATACAGGCTTATTTCTCATTATGACTTCCACACACAAATTCTAAAGGAAGCACAGAACAGCTGCATTCCACTTTTTTTGGCATGAATAGGGTCTTTAATATCAATACTGAAATGGAAGTGATTAGTATTATTTACTGAATTTTAAAGCACCTTAGGATGTTCAGCCAGCCAACTTATTTGATTGGTTGAATATGTGGACACCTCATTGTGGGAAAAATATGTTGGCACAGGCAAAGAAACAGCTATCTCGCTGTTCTATAGACATTTTCAGAGGATTTGAACTGATGATGCTGCTTTTAAAAATGATGCTTATAAAGAATAATATGCTCTTCCTAGCATTGTATGGTCTTCTTTACCTAATCACACTCCTTACTCTAAAATTAGGAGCATTGAGTATGATCATTTAGATTTGGCTCCACTCACAGAAAGCTTTTATTCATGATGCTTTGATGTATAGTATTGAATGTGGAAATTATCCACCTTGATTGTAATACATTGATAGTACAGAATCAATATACAAAATAAGTTGCATATCTATACACTAGAAATAATCCAAAACTGAAATTAATAAAATAATTCTATATACAACTGTACCCAAAAAAGTAAAATGCTTAAGAATAAATTTAACAAAAGAAGTGCAATACTTATATACTGAAAGATACAAAACAACATTGAAAGATATTTTAAAAAGATCTGAATAAACCCAAAGATATCCCATGTTCATGGGTTGGAAAATTTAATATTGATAAAATTATGAAATTCCCCCAAATTGATCTACAAATTCAACACAATCCTTATAAAAATACCAACTGGTTTTGTTGTAGAAATCGACAAACTGAACTTTGCATGGAATGCAAGGAACCCAGAATAGCTAAAACAATCTTGTTAAAAAAAAAAAAAAAAAAGAACAATTTTGGAGGATTTATACCACTACATTACTACAGTAATAGAGAGAATACTCAATTAATACATTGGTACTGGCATAATGATAAGGATAGATTTATAAATCAATGGATTAGAATTGAAAATCCAGAAATAAATTTTTACATTTATTGTCAATTAATTTTTAAAAGAATGCCAAGACACTTTAGTGAAGAAAGGGGATTCTCTTCAACAAATGGTCCTAGAACAACTGGATAAGATATCCCACCCAAAAAACTAAAACTGGACCACTACCTCATACCATACACAAAAAATTAACTCAGAATGGCTCAAAAAAACTAGATATAAGAATTAAAACTAAATAAAAGAAAATCTTAAAACACAAGCAAAAACATTCATGACTTGGATTAGGCAATGGTTTCCTAGATTAATATAAATATCAGAAATAAGAACAAAAGAAAAAAAATAGAAAAATTAGAGTTCATTAGAAAAATTAAAAATCATACTTCAAAGGAGATTATCATGAAAGTTAAAAGACAACCAACATAATAGAAGAAATATTTGAAAACCATATATCTGATAGGGGACTACTATCCAGAATGTATAAGGAATCCTTAAAACTCAAAAATAAAAAGAAAATAATTAATTTAAAAATCAGCAAGTATTGCAATAAATGTTATTCCAAAAATGATCTGCAAAGAGCCAGTACATATAAAAAGATATTCAATGTCATTAATTATCAGAGAAACGCAAATCAAATCTCATTTGTGATATTGCTTCATAGCTACTAAGATGGCTATAATAAAGATGACAATTGTTGGTGAGGATGTAGAAAATTTTAAACCCTTATATATTCATTCATAGTGTGAATAAAATAGTGCAAGAACTTGGGAAACTAGTTTGGCAAGTTCTCAAAAAGTAAACCATGTAACCACTTTTGATCCAGGAATTTCATTTCCGTATATATATATTATAATATATATATACACACACAACCTGGAAATTGAAAACATGTTTACATAAAGCCTTTATACACCAATGTTCATAGCAACATCATTCATAAGAGCCAAAAAATGTAATTTAAAAGTAATTTAAATTGGATAAATGAAGTGTGGTATATCTATACAATGGAATATGATACAGCCATAAAAATGAATGGAGTACTATGTGTTACAACATGCAAAAACCTTAAGAATATTACCCTAAGTGAAATAAGACAAATACAAAAGTTCACCTACTGCGTGATTTAATTTGTATGAAATATCACAGATTGTCAAGTTCATAGAAACAGAAAGTAGATTAGGTTTTGCCATGGACTGGAGGTAAGGAGAATGAACAATCCATGTTAATGGATATGGGGTTACTTTTTAAGGTGATGAAATGTTGTATAATTAGATAATGGTGATGGCCACACAACTTTGTAAATATAACAAAAGCCACTGAGTTACATGCTTTAAAAGAGTGAGTTTCGTGTTACATGAATTTATCATAATAAATAAATAAATAAATAACTATTTTAAATGAAATTTTCAAAAAAAGCTGAAAATTAGGACAGTAGTCCTTTCTCCTTATCCATGGGGGATACCTTCCAAGACCTGAAACTGCAGATACTACCTAACCTTGTACATATGCTTTTTTTCCTATACATACTTATCTATGACCAAGTTTAATTTATAAATTAGGCACCATAAGAGATTAGCAATAACTAAGGATGAAAGAGAACTCTTACAACAATATAGTATAATAAAAGTATATGGATGTTCTCTCTTTCTCTCTCAAAATATCTTATACTCTACTTACCCTTTTTCTTGTGATGGTGTGAGAGGATAAATACCTGTGTGATGAGATGCAGTGAGGGGAATAACAATGACATGGGCACTGTGACATAATGTTAGGCTACTTTGGACTCACAATATATCAGAAGGAGGATCATCTCTTTCTGGACCATGGTTTACCGCAGGTAACTGAAACTGTGGAAAGCGAAGCTGCTGGTGAAGGGAACTACTGTGTAATGTTTGTGGAATTATTTAACTGTCAAATGGAAACCTCTTCTGTATTATGAGAAAATGGTAATGCTAAAATTGCATGCCAAAAACCTTAACAAGATGGGAGAAGGAGAATGGGTTGGTATACACTGGGCAATTATGTTAATATCTTTGTTGCACAACTTATGAAGACAGACTTTAAGTTTATAATAGAACAATTTGGACCAAAATTTAACTTCCAAATTAGCATAGGAGAAGGAAAAAGGAAACACACTGAACACAAGGCAGGAAAGAATAGAAAAATGATGAACAGCTTAGAAAGATATGATAACAATATTTCAAAATATAATAGCAATCCCAATAAATCTAGAAAAATTAAATTTGGGGTGCCTGGGTGGCTCAGTGGGTTAAGCGTCTGTTTTCGGCTCAGCTCAAGATCCCGGGGTCCTGGGATTGAGCTGGGTAGGGCTTCTTGCTCGGGGATGGGGGAGGAGTCTGCTTCTCCCTCTCCTTCTGTTACTCCCCCTCTACTCATGCTCTCTCTCTCTTTCTCAAATAAATAAATAAAATATTTTAAAAAAAGAAAATTAAATTTATCTGTAAAAATGCAAAGATCGTCAAATAAATATTTTTGAATCTGAAACTATGTATTTATTTATTTCATATATTTCAAGGCTATGTTGAAAAGTGTGTAAAATTATTGTTTGTATATTTGATAGATTATTTTGTTATTTCTCTTTTTATGTCATTATTTGTGCCTGAATTTCTATATTATCAGGATTTCTATATTATCAGGCACAAATAATGACATAAGAGAAATAACAAAATAATCTATCAAATATACAAACAATAATTTTACACACTTTTCAACATAGCCTTGAAATATATGAAATAAAAAAAATTTTAAGGAGGAATCAACAAATTCACTATCATTTAGGATATTTTATTATACATTCATAAAACACTAACAGATGGAGCAAAAAAAAAAGGAACATTATTGCTTTGAGAAGCAAACTATACACATTCACCTACTTCAAAGAATTTTAGGGTAGGAAAAGACTTCATACATCAGAAAAAAAGTATAATCCACAAAGAATAGAAAGATGAATTTGACTATATTCGAGTTAAAAAAAATCTGTACAACATAAAACATGTTAAACAATATTAAAAATTTATGATATAGTGGGGAAAGTACTTAAAACTTTTATATAGCACACAAATTAAAGTCATTATTCAGATATGTTATATGTATATGTAAATGTATAATTCTATGTATAAATAAAAAGAATCAGAACACAAAGTTATTTCAAATTTAAAAATAGATCAATACATGAAAAGATGCTTGACTGCACTAAAAATCAAGAAAATGTAAATTAAAAAGCAAGACGTGATTTCACCATTAGTTTCACAAACTTTTAAAAATCTACCACCAGGAGCACCTGGGTGGCTCAGTGCGTTAAGCATCTGCCTTCAGCTCAGGTCATGATTCTCCTCAGGTCCTGGGATGGAGCCCTGCATCTAGCTCTCTGCTCAGCAGGGAGCCTGCTTCTCCCTCTCCCTCTGCCTGCCACTCTGCCTGCCACTCTGCCTACTTGTGATCGCTCTCTCTTTGTCTGTCAAATAAATAAGTAAAATCTTCTAAAAAAAAATCTATCACCATTTTTGTAAAATGTGACAAGGGAGTAGATCAATAGAACAATGGAAATTCTCAAGCACTACTGAAGGAAGTATAAATTGGTACAACCAATGATTGATAGTATCAATTCACCAGAAGTATCTTATCTTTTAAGTTGTAATTGGCCTTCCAATATTTTAGAAGGTAGTGTAATAAATTTACCTAAGCAGTAACCTAAAATGAATGTTTCTTTTGTAAAAGTACTGGAACAGATGGCTAAAACATTTTTCTTTGAATCCAGAGAAAGAACTGAAAAGAGTTCATGGAAAAGATCAAATCTCCTGAATTAAATTTCCCTTGAAATTAGGTTCTTTAGAATGCTATTCAATTTACTGAATACCTACTATGTTCATAGATGAGAAAAATCAATAAGTTTTCTAAGGAAACATTTACATTTCTTAAAAATGACTAAGTCCACATTTTTACTAATTCTAGGCAACACAAATTTCTGAGAAATTTTATATAATTTTATGTTTATGAAAAACTTCTGTTTCTTCTAAAGACACAATCTACTTCCTTTTCATCATTTAGGGTAGGGTGTCATCATGGATGTGAATACATGGGAAATGTGACGTTTTAGCAAAAAAAAAGAAGAGGAACAAATCAAATTGTATAGATATGTATGCTTGGTTCTATGTTTATCTATATTAATTTACCAATAAATACAATAGTAAAATACAAAATTAGCATCTCTGATGCGTACTGAATATACTGAATTAAGTGAAAGTCACAAATATAGTACACAAAACAATTTGTTTGTGCCTTACCGACTATTCCTAGGTTGGGAACATAATATTTGTTCACTTGCTTTTGCTTAGGAAAACTACATAGATTAAAAATTGATTCTGATTCTAGAGAATAATATTGTCATCTAACCCATACAATAAATGCCTTTGTGGTTTAATTCATTAGAACAATTAGTCTAAAAAAAAACTGATATACCACAAAGCATTGAAATTATATTTTTATTGCAGATGATAGTGAAAGAACTGATTACCTGTGAGTTCTGATCATTGCTTCTTAGGTGTGCTCACTACAGAGGAAAGTTAGAATTGTATAACACAAAATTTATAAGCAATATGATAGTCAAAATATGTGAAAGCCTTAGATCAAAACACATCTCACTTTTAGATATAAAAGCACTTTGTATTTTCAGATAGGGACTGATACTTACTGTAGTATAATAAATATGATTCTAAAAGTGTATAAATTTTGTCCATTAAATCTCCTTTCAATAAGAATACAGAATAACTGGTAGAAGTAAATTCTTGTAGTTGAAGACTATTCAAATACATCTTCTCTTTCTCCCCAAATCCACTAAAATGCCAGAAAAATATAAATGTTGGTCATCTAAATGATTTTAATCCATAAAATAGGATTTAACATGTACCCCTAAATCAAAGGACATCTTAGTCAAGGTGTATTCTAGAAAAATTAGGGTTTCTCATGCCAGTCCTTGAAACAATCCATGCTGAAGTCTAGTATACCCTACTTCCAAACCAAAATTTTGGCTTCTACTCACTTTGGGGCATAGAATTCCCATTCTACATGATTTCCCTGAAAAGGAGGAAAGTACAAATCAAACCCATGATACCGCTTTTCTTAAAACTTGATCAAATTTGTTATGAGCAACTTCTCACTGGCTGTATCTCTCTTAGGTTCTAGCATACCACCATTTTGCCAGACCTCTTAAGAGTTGTAGCAGATATTCACACCTGCTTTGTGGTAACTGCCTTTACATGCTAGAGGGGAAGGGGGAAAGGCTGTCAATCAAAAGATGCCACTTCCTCCAACATAGAAGTGGGTATATGTAATTGTGTTCAGTTATGGGCTGTGAATGGACATGTGAGCCAAGCAAGACCAGTCATGGTCCTTGTGGGGGAATTCATATAGAAGCTGGATAAGAGATCCTAAATTGTAATCTATATGCTGTGACGGACCAATAATCTTGTATTTAGAGTTACATATTTACCTTATATTTTATAATAATCATATATTATAAAAAAATAAAATAAAAAAATAAAATCACCAATTTCTGACTTGAAAACTACATATTAAAATATTTTTCTATCCATGTCTAGAATTTCCAATTCCATCCCAAACCACTTCACCTTCCTTGGCCATGGGTCAATGGCAAATTTACTTTACTAGCTAAACAGTAGGGAATAGGATAACTCGGGAAATTGGTGATAGATTATGGAGCCATTATCATCTAATATATTTATTTGAATTTCATGTTACTATCTGATAGAAATTCTGTGAATCGTATAAGTTAATAGTTCATGCCCTTATTTCATAGACAGATATCCACAATATAATCATCCACCACATATATCACTAAGCTCTTAAGTGATGCAGTGATAGTTGCACTGGGAATATTTCCATAGAATTAAAGTTTCAGTTGAGAAGCCAAGGATTTGATGGGCATCAAAAATGAACAAACTTCTAAAAGTCCTAGAGAGAAAATGTGACTCTGAGAAGTGAGCAATGTCCTGGATATTTCTTACGGACATGGATTTCTCATCTTAGATATACCATTAGCTTACTGTCTACCTAACACAAACATGCAGAGAGAAATTACTAATTAAATTAGGAGTGCTCCAATTACCAATAACCAGTAAAAATTCAAGGTAGGTTTTATTTGTGTGTGTATGTGAAATTTTTAGTATTGCTTATGCTTACCAAGTAACTTGTTGTAATATTTCTCATGATCTGAAATAATCATGTCCTTCTGGTCCTAAGGCCACAATTGATGCACTGATTTCCATATTCCACCTGTGTACTGAACCAGGAATAATAGCAATACTTCCAAACACAAAGAGAGATATTGTATCCAAGTGAGAGCAAACTGTTAACACTGAAGGTTGTGGTTATGTTTCCTACTTGACAACCAGCACTTTTTCTGAGAATATATATCCAATCCTTAAATTGGGGGGACTAAAATGCTGGTGTTCCAAATATGAAGACATCGTAGCACTACACTTAGAAAGGAGACAGTGGAGGAGAGGGAGGTAGACACAGCCAATTCTATCTTCCAGAAGCCTTTCCTATAGGAGAGCAAAGGAAAGATGGCTACAGAAAAATGGGCTGAAGGTTTGGGAGTATAGCAAATAGTAGGAGAAGAAGAATTTTTTAAGTCTACTGCAGATCAATAGGCTCCTTTCCTTACTATTTTCAGATTCTACACACATCCAGCTTTCCTCTGATAATGCAACTTTTTAAAAACATTTTTGATCAGTTCACTGAATGGGCTGGATATTGATGTTAATGCATAAAGAATAAATAGAGTATTATATATTTTATTTGAAAAGTGTGTAATTAATTTCATTATACATAATCTTTGGCGGGAAGCCAAAGAAAAACTGAGTGAAAGAATGTTCTCTAATTCATCACCTCTATAATTAATTTTGCTCTTTTTGTTGTAGTAGTATGATGACTGTCTACTTGTGTTTGAAGGCTAGGAGAGGGGTAAGTAATTTCGGCCACTTTGTACATACTGCATTTTGGGAGAGAACTGTGGATTGATTTATAACACATAGAATATACATATAAGTACACAGACACATACATGCATGTTTATATAAGTGTGTATGTCTCATAAATGGATGTAATCCAACACACACACACACCTTGGTACTCATTACAATCACTACAGACACATAAAAATTCAAGAATTTAAGTAACTGTTTATTCAAAGAAAAATTTCATAAACAACACTGTCTATTCATCTTTCAAATTAGTACTTTGGGCAAACTTAGGGCCTCAAAGGGGAGGGGGTGCGGGAATGGGATAGGCTGGTGATGGGTATTAAGGAGGGCACGTATTGCATGGTGCACTGGGTGTTATACGCAAGTAATGAATCATGGAACTTTACATCAAAAACTAGGGATGTACTGTGTGGTGACTAACATAATATAATAAAAAATTATTATAAAAAAGGTAAAGGAAAAGAGAGTAAATATTATTTTTCAAAATTCTATATTCGGGCACCTGGGTTGCTCAGTCAGTTAAGTATCCATCTCTTGATTTTGTCTCAAGTCATGATCTCGGGGTCCTGGGATGAGCACTGCGTTGGGCTCTGTGCTTGGCAGGGAGTCTGCTTGAGGATTCTCTCATTCTCCCTCTGCCCCTCCTCCCGCTTGCACTCTCTCTCTCTCTCTCTCAAATAAGTAAATAAATCTTTTTAAAGAAAATTCCATTTTGAAGTTGCTTCTAAAATATTAAACTATATTTCAGAATACATGTTTTAATGAACTATGCATACAGAAGTATGTGCTTTGTCCAAGACCTTATAAATAAGCATATTAAAGCTACAAAGAGCATATAAAAGCCTCACTGTACATTTTCCTATTCCTTTTACCTTAGTCCCTTTTGACTTGCTTTTTTTTTTAT
Organism: Ursus maritimus; assembly: GCF_017311325.1. Taxonomy (NCBI): domain Eukaryota; kingdom Metazoa; phylum Chordata; class Mammalia; order Carnivora; family Ursidae; genus Ursus; species Ursus maritimus. The sequence goes on from NW_024427107.1 coordinate 11,579,493, forward strand.
GTTTTATCTTCTGTTTCACAGAGATGCTCCTCATAATGACCTTGGTTCATCTTTGTGTTAAAAGAATATGTTTGCACATATTTGTATGGCTTCGACCCTACATGCTATCTCTCAGACAGAATTCACATTTAATTTCATGTTCTTATCATAGCTATGGGATAAGGAATTTCTACAACCTTCTCTGGTCCAGTGTATTTCGCCCATAAGAGGTATAATCAACCTCATTTCATGAGTATTGTGTGTGCTTTTTCTGTTATATACTTATTGTCTTTCTGCAAAAGCTACCAAAAGCTATTGGCTTTTATCTGGCAGAGGCAACAATATACTTTCTCTACCTTGCCTCAGTATTATGCCAAATCTTTCACTCTTTGCCATAGTTTAGATTATGGAGATGTTCATTTCCTTGGCATCCCACAAAACATCACACTGGTCTACCACACTGTTAGCGTCATACTGATTTGACATGATAAGCAGAAAATAGCAAACATTAAGTACCACAGATCACTTTGTCAAACATGATTGTGCCAGATGGTGGGAAATCAACTATGAAACTTGAGGGGTCAACCCCTGGAAGCATTAGAATATTAGGGTTTTCCTTCTATAGGAAAAGACTCTTGTATCTTACAAAATGCCCATCATTAAAAAGAGATATCTTCAGATTTTAGAGGAAATACACCAGTTTCAAGTGTGCTTCTCTGACTCATTTAAGAAGTAATATTTTAAGGCTGCTAGTTTTGAGGGGAATCCAGAGAAAGTTCAGTCTCCAGAGCAAGTCCAGGCCACAGTGCCCACTGTTCCACCATTTGGCCCTCAAATACTTGAAGTGTGAGTGACAAAAACTGTGTGTGTGTGGAGCTCTAATAGGAATAGCCCAATCAGTTTGGAATAAAGCCACATCTTCTGCACATGACGTTCTTTTCTTCTTTGGAGAAATATCTCCTTGCTTCTTACTAAGACTTACAAGAGATGAACCCATGACTATGGCACAAGTGAACTTCACATTTTGAAATGAATATTCCTGCCCACATCACGTGATACGGTATAATGTATACCAGTGATCCATCACCAAGTGGAAAGGGTAAACAGGATGTTGCGATCAAGGAGTTCTGAAGTCACAAATAATTTATATGAGAAGTAGTTCAGTACACTTCATTGCCTTCTCTTCAATCGACATTAATATCTCATGGGGATTTTCCCAATATATGCATTGAATTGTTGATCACTCTTTGTTTCTGTTTTTCCCATAGTTCAAATACAGGAGTTCAAAACCCAAGGCATAGAAGTGGGATGTCTCTCCTCACTCTTTTAGGAAGAAGTATTGCTTTGAAGTATGTGCTACTATTCTTAAAATATGCCATTCTTCTCAAATTTGGCATCTATATGAATGGTCTTTGCTTCTTTTTGTGTGTTTCTGATAATATAACAATATTCGTCATTTATTGGCATATCAGTCATAAGAAAAATAGTCCCAAACTATTTTATCATACTCAAACCATTCATTAGTGTTTTGCTACTTAAATATATTATTTTATTTTAGATATATATTTATATTTAGGTATATAAATATCCTTATGTTACTTTGATTTCAATTAATCCCGTATTACAAAACTGTATTTTAACACTTCGTTCTTGTGTTTTCATCCATCTTGGCTTTATACTTCATTTAAACAGATAAATCTCCAAGCAAACTTGACTCATATTTGACTCCTAGAAAATACTGTGGATTATTCCTCTTGTTTCCTACTGGTTTAATTACTCAGCCCTTCTCAGGAGTTTGGTTTTTTATCAAGTGGTTTTTCTATCTTTGAAAAAAATTCTAGCCTCTTCCTGTGGAGATATGGCATATGGCCCATTTCAGAATTTTTTTTTTCTCTCTTTTCAATACATTGTGATTTGTTAAGACTTTGGTATAAACACCAGAATGAAGCAAGTCTCCTCCTGAACAAAAGAAAAGCCTGCATGAATCTGAATATGGACAAGGGGTATTCTTCCCCCCTTTCAAATTATTGCCCCCAAGTAATGAGTATTCTGTTTTGTTCCAGTGTCAGATCTTCTAGAGCGATAAGAAGCCCTTACAAGACTTCATGTTATCCACTTATCTCAATAAGACCCTACTATAAATTCTAAGCATAGGGATAAATAACATTTAGGGAATAGTCATAGTTTAATTTTATTTTTTATGTCAGATTATTTATATGGTGATGGGGTGGCTTAATGTTCTAACCTCTCTTAAATATAAAAGCTTCTCATTAGGGCTTAATATAACTTAAATTTTTACAGAGAACTTCACAGGAGAGTTTTTATATTTTAACAAGGATAGTAGCTAAATGAATGAGGTTGTAGGATGGATATTTGAAGCACCATTGAGCTTCAGGGGAAAAGTTTGTGTGTTATGAAATTCTAATACCTCTGCGAAATCCTAGGTCTAAGAAATGCTCCACATTGTTAGGAAGTTATCATTGTCAGAATGGAGGTATTCAATATTACACTCACCTCAAGGATATTTTTCAGCCACAGAACAAATGTACATTTAGAACTTATGAATTCGTTGTACTTAACAAAGTGAGAGAATGTATAATCTTTTAGTATTTGTTAATCATCTATGTTATAGAAATCTCATAAAAATTTCATCCCAATCATATATATTTGGAATACTTGAATAAATTTCAAAATCTTCTCCAACTATTTAGAAATCAGCTTATTGATAATTGTGTAAACATTTGATTGTCTTTCCTAAAGTAGACATTCTCTTACTTCAGGAAATAGAGGCTATAGAATAGAAAATGAGAAGGAAGAGAGATAAAGCGCAAAAGTAATCATGTCGTGCAAGACAATTTTGGTAATAGAAAATGCCCCTGAATGTAAGATAAATGATTTTGGAGTAGAAGTTAAGGACCATGATTGTGTTTGGGTTGGTCACAGAGGGAGAAAAGACTTAAGCAAAATGTTGAGCAAATAACTAACTTTCTAGTTGGATACAATGGAAAAGAATATTCTAGTTAGGGGAAAACATGTAAGAAAAGACCCATATATGTGAACTGAAGTGGTTTAATGTGTTAATTAAATAAGTAGTAGTAAAGTGTTGTTGCAACACAGAATGCAAAAAGAAGCAAGAGAAACTAATCTGGAAAGATCAACAAGGAAGATTGTAAATGGCTGTATTTATCTGTATCCATTTACCCTTCTGTCATTGAATTGTGAACCGTGCTAAGGAGCTTACACTTTGTCCTCAATTCTAAGGGAGTTTTTTCTGAGTTCTGCCAATACTGTCCATGAAATGGATTCTGAATTAATGAGAGATGTATGGGGGGCAAGCAAAACAATGATGAGTCAGCTGGTTACCTAATACTAAATGCAAAACAGTTATAGAGCACCTTTATATTATTATAGAGTACCTTATATATTGGATTTTATCAAATTATGATATATTACACTATGATATATCTGTATATTATATGCTCTTTTATAATACCGTGTATGTCATCCATTCTATATAGCACTAAATGGACTTTACATATAGTATAGAGTATATATACATTCCATTTATTATAAAATATATAATTTATATTCATTCTTAATATATACTCTAATTATAAAGTACTTTCTATTTAATAGTATATCATGAAATATAAAGTACCACATATATGATGAAGTATATATAACATGCATACAGAAAGTTGTTTGTAGAAATATTATCCCCCAAGGGCACCTGGGTGGCTCAGTCAGTTCAGCATCCGACTCTTGGTTTCAGCTCAGGTCATGAGATAGAGCCCCAGCATAGGACTCCATTATCAGAGCAGAGTCAGCTTGAGATTCTCTTCCTCTCCATCTGCCTCTCCCCCTTCTCACTCACTCTCAATTTAATTAATTAATTAATTAATTAATTAAATCTTTAAAAAAAGAAAAAGAAATACTGCCCCCCCAATAGTAAAGCTATCAATTATCTTCGGGTCACTGTTTTTTTAAATACTCCTTGCATTTTTTAAAGTTATTTTAACTTTTTTCAGTGAATGTGTATAATTTTTACAAAAACTGATTTTTTTGACATAAAGTCAAGAATCCTAACTTAAAGTTAACTGCACTTGCAGGTGGAGAGGTGCAGAGTGTAGCAAGCATTTTGGAGGGGAAAGTAGCAATGCTTGATGCTTTATCAGACACCGGCGCTAAAAGACTAGGATTTCTGCAGGATTTCCACAGGTTTCTGCTCTAGGTGAGAAAATCAGTCAGCAAGTTCAGGAGAAACTAGGTAGTGTGGAGGAGGCAGATGGGATGAAGAAATGGAGAGAAGGGGGAAACTGAAGTTCACAAGGAACATTAATGAGAAGCTATCCAATTAAATATCTAGACCTGGAGCTCAGGCTAGAGTATGAAGCTAGAGATATAATTTGGGGAACTGTCAAAATATGTTAATTTCTATACTTTTTATCAATAGAACTATGATATGCGTTCTGTTATTTCAATTTTTGTCTTTAAAGTCTAAAAATTCTACTAGGTGTTAGAGGCTCAATGTGTAAACTTCCCCCACATTCAAGCCCTAACCCCCAGCACCTCAGAATGTGGCTGTTTTGCAAATAAGGCCTTTAAGGAAGTAATTAAGGTTAAATGAACTCTAAAGGGTGGGGCCCTACCGGTGTCTTGACAAGAGGAAGATACACTAGAGCCGAGCTCTCCCTCTCTCTTTCACTGCTCATGCAGTGAAGAGCTAGAAAGTGGCCATCTGCAAGCCAGAAGAGAGACCTCACCAGTAATCATCTCTTCCCACCTTGATCTTGGCCTTCCATCCTTCAGAACTGTGAGAAAGCAAATTTCTGTTGCTTAAGCCACCAGCCTGTGGGATCTTGTTATGGACACCAGAGCTGACTAATACCCTCGGAGAAGTGTCAGAAATTACTCTGCTTGTCAAGTCTCCCAGGAACAGCGTGGGTCTTTTCAATGCATAGTTTTACGTGTTCACTGATTTTTCAGAAGGAGAAACTGAGACAGAATGGCTAAACACTGTGACTACAACCACGCAAACAGTAAGGAGTGGAGCAGGGATCTTAGTCCAGGACATTTGATTCCACCTTAGACCGAAAATACTTCCCTTTAACCGCACCAAATCAGGGTGATAAAAAATGTCACAGTGTACGGTAAGAAGGACTGAAAGTTACTATTGGAACCTATTCTATAGCCTCAGTATAATTAAATTTATGCAAGAATAACAAACTACCCATTGTTCAAATATTTAAGTTCATATATAAACTATATATGCATAAATAAAGCAAAGCTCATGTAAGTACTCCTTGGCAATAAGGAGGTGATAAAAATAAAGGTTCAGTTGGAATTATAGGTATGAAAAAGATGGTCATGAAGAAGTGATACAGTGAGATGAGAAGTGTGAGGAGAGATATGGGTTGCATCCAATTTAATAGATAAGCAAAGGAATGGGACTCAGACAGAAGAAAAGACCAAGAGGAGGAGGAATTGGGCAAGAATTTGTGAGAAGTGAGAAGGTTTGTAGGGTGCCAGAAGGGTAATTTTTCTTCCTTTACCTACAAGTTGAATTAGGAAAACACACAAATAGATGTTGGAACACTCCTTTTTGGTTTTGGTTTTGAGTGGATTTAGAGATTCTGGTGCCATTTTGATCCCATTTGGCTGCTGCTAGAAAATGAGTTAAGAAAGGAGTAAATGTTGGGTGAATCTCATCCTCAGTGTGCCATGGAAGACCCCTGTAACAGCTCTGGCTTCATGACACCAGACAAGGGGAAGGCAACAGTACTGCACTATTCATGGAGATACCATGTTTCTCTGACTGCCCTGTATTATACTGCAAGTACAGTAGTTTTCACTTTCCCAAACTGGGAATGGTTCCAGAGGAATGCATCTGGATAGCATTTGCCCATTACCCTCCCCAGAAAAGAATTAGTCAGCAAGGACCCTATTCATAAAAACAAATTCCATCCATTTCTACTTGAATGTCACGTCTTTATGTGGAAAAGTGTGGAGTGAACCCCTTTTTCTACATAAAGAATGCTTTTCTGTGATTAATGGACCTCCCTTCCCCCACTATGTAAGTAGACACCTCCTGATTATATACCTGAGGGAGCTCAAAGATCACAGACACAGTGAGAGGGGTTTGGTGTGGTGTTTCTGGACTGAATTGTATCTTTTCTGAAAATGGAAAATATAGAAAGGATTGGTTTCAAGAGAAATGCACGCTTTTCAAACTACAGAAGATATATAACAGGATATTCTGAACGTGCAAACAAAAAAACTTATGCTCATGTTCCTGAATCAAGTGAAAGTTTTAAGAATCATTTCTATTAGCAATGTGTAGTTACCAGATCCCAAGCTCTCAATCTGGTGATTTACTTCACAAAATTCTATTTCCCAGAAGTGAGGAGTTAATCTTAATGGAGTAATAGAGTTTTAATCAGCCCATAAGGTTGATAAATTGGGTTGATTGGAACCACATCATTAGACAGTGAATTTTGGCAGATTTTTAATAGTCACTGAGGGTGCCTGAGATTTATGGTCTAGCCAGTTTATTATTTTCTTTTGCTTGAATGATCATTTTAATGTCCTGTGACATACAATATACCTTGCCTACTGTGGAATTTATTCAACGACAAAAGTTTTTAACATACGGGAAGTCCAGATCATTACATTTCAACTAAGGAGCAGCATAGAACTTCAATGTTGTGCTTTACTTCAGGCACTTTAGAGAGGTGAGGTCTTTTATTGGTGATATTTAACTCAGTTTCCAACTGTTACTCTAAGGCCCTCTGTAAAAGAGACTCATGAAAAAGTGAATATCGTTGACCAAAGGATTGTATCACCTTTCGAAAAATTGGAATTTTAAAAAATGCTTTGCTGGAAAAACATCATAGGCTTTCACTGCCATGTTGATTGTAGACACAGTTGACTCCTTGGGCAGTTTTATACAATGACAGTAAACATTCATATACATGCATGAGGAATATAGGTGCATACATTTTACATCCCTGCTTGCTCAAGTTGTATTTACTCTATGCAATTAGTCTATGCCTACATACTCAAAGAGAATGTGGGGGGTCCCAGACTCCCCATATTTTCCTTCCTCTTATTATAGTTGAATACAGTGGGATTCTCATTCTGGAATGGTGAGTACCACAGTCCCTCCTCCCTTCAAAAGTGGGTCAGCTCTGCCAAATACCTGTGAACACTTTTCAGTGGACTGCTTGAATGGAAATATGGAGATTTAAAGAAAATGGAGGCTACATCACTATGAAATTCATCTATTGACCCTAATTATAATCCTACTATGCAGGTATCATATAAAGGGTGACTTCCAGGATTCAAGAAGACCCCAAATGTGAAAGTGTCATTAGAAAAACATAAAATAAGCATCATTTCACATTTTATGTGTCACACCTTAACAATCATTTTGATTGCATCTGTTTGTCTTCGCAGTAACTGGGTGAGGCTGGCCCTAGTCTTCCCACTTTTTAGATCAAGAAATTGAGGCATGAAGAGGTTAAGTCGCTGCACAAGATCACCCAGTTAGTAAATGTGACATCCAGGACTAAGTTCCAGGTACTTTGGACACCAACCTGGGGATCCTTAAAGCACATTACTTTGCCTCAGGAGGAACCACAGCACCATCCAACTTGATAGGCAGTAATCATATGAAGTTATTGGCAGCTGTACTTTTTTTCCTTTTGGCCACTGAAAGCTTAATTTGATTGGATGACTAACCAGTATGTCCTTCCATTCAGCCAAAAAAAAAAAAAAGGAAGAAAGAAAGAAAGAAAAGAAAGAAAAGAAAGAAAAGGAAAGAAAAGGAAAAGAAGAAAAGAAAAGAAAAGAAAAGAAAAGAAAAGAAAAGAAAAGAAAAGAAAAGAAAAGAAAAGAAAAGAGAAAAGAAAAGAGAAAAGAAAAGAAAAGAATTCTGGAATCCAGGTCTATGGAAAATGGACCTGGTCTCAACAACACTGTATGGTAGATTAAGGTGCAATCAGTTTACCTCCCTGATTGACTCAAGAGGCTCCAGTATTTGAAAACTCCATGTAAAGTTAGTGGCAAATCATATTCGTTAATGTGTTATCTCAGAATCTTCCCTTCAAAATGAACTTACCTCACCCAGGATTTTTTTCTCTCTCATTCTTCCCTGACCAAAGACCCTCCATGCACTGACAAAACTGTCTTTTCTCCTAATCCAACTACAAACCTAGTGCTCAGGAGAAATGCCCAAATGTTGTCTGTAATGCGTAAGAGTACAATGAGTACATTCTCTTCTGCATGAATGATAAGTAAGGAATGCACTGTTCCCATTATTCTTATAAGATTTAAGGCCCTTGCATCAAATAATAGGATTTAAATATACAACCAAAAAAAAAAACCAAACATATAAACAAAACTCTAACTTTTTGTCAATTTCCATTAAACAAGGCAACTGGCATTTCTATTTTGAAATGTCTTGTGAGGATGGCTCATTGGCTACATAAATATAAATGCACATATCTGAAATTCAAATGTCTGATTTCAAACACCAGTCATAGGCCAAAAATGTTGGCAAGATCACTCACAGATGTTTCACAGAAATGGGGAGAAGAGAGGTCAACGTACTGTAAATACATGTAGTTGCCCGATGCTTCTCTGGCCAATTTCCTCCTCAGCAGAATACATTTAGTGTAATAAATGTTTCATCTGGGAAGCTTTCCAGATTCATCATTAAAATAAAAAAGTAAGCACAGTTGTTCTTAGTGGATCTTTTTTCCATCACAGTATCAGTCACATCTCAGAGGCATGCTGAAATGTGTTGGTGAGTACAAAAGGGTCAGAAGAGAAATGAGAATGGAAAAGAAAGAGAAATAAAAAATAAGAGAGGGGTATGGATTTTACAGGGAAAAGCCCTCACTTGTGGAATAAATTTAAGCTTTATGCCTCCGTGTCATCTGCTAGATGATAGCACAATATATTAAAAATCAGATTTTATCTTGTGATGCCTTTTGCTCCAGCCTAGCAAAATGATCTCTTTTTTCCTAATATCTATAATAATTGCAGACTATTTTAGCTTGGATTGTTCATGATTCTACCTTGTATTGTTTGGGTTGTTGGTTATTTTATATTCATCGAAGCCAGGAACCATATCTTATATTCTGTGGATTTCTCACTATCTTAGTCTGCTCAGGCTGCCATCAGAAAATAGCATAAAGTGGGTGGCTTAAACAACAGAGCTAAGTTGTCTCCGAGTTCTGGAGGCTGGAAGTTCATGATCAGGATGCCAGCATGGTCAGGGGCTGGCGAGAGCTCTCCTCCTGGTTGTAGGCAGCCACCACCTGACTGAGTGCTTACGTGACCTCATGACCTCATCTAAACCTAATTCACTCCCAAACACTCCATTTCCAAATACCATCACCTCTGGGACTGGGGCTTCAATATGCAAATTTGGAGAAAACACGAACATTTAGTCTATAGCACTTATTTCACAAAGCACATTGCCTTATACCCTGAAAATAGTCTATAAACATTGAGTTAAGGAGAGAGAGTTAACGTAATTTTTATAATTAGGACTAAAAAGTTTTCTGTTCATTGTTCAGAACTTCTTCATATCAGGATCCAAGAGTCTGAGGGATGCTTTAAATAAGGGAGGGGAACTTTTGGTAGGAATTGGATTAGAAGGGAGACATGTGTCTTGTTTTGTTTTGTTTTTTAAAAAGGAAACTCAAAGGAAAGGGCTGAATGGAAGCTTTATAGTTTTTATCCTATTATTTTGACTAAAGAATAACAAGAATTAGAAAGTCTAGAAAATTTATATTATTTCCCTAATTACCTAAAGCAGTGATTTTTAAGGTGGAATGCACTCATCCTCTAGAATACAAGATAATCTACTGGATATGGTGAGAAAATAATAAAACTTTCATTCAGATTTTTGTTTAAAAAGGCAAGGAAGCAGTTAAGCTCCTGCATTACAAGAAATCTTAAGGAGAGCATTTTACTGTGTCTTTTCATAAGTATTTTGTTATGTCTTGCCATTTTTGTGAGCCTGGCTTTGTCCAGTTTTAATGAAATGAAATCTGTCAAAATGGACAAATGACTTTAAGTAATCCCAGGTTAAGTCAGGAAAATAAAAGTCATGCTAAGGATTCCAAGCATTAAAGTATTCAAGTATTGAATGGCCTTCCTTCAGAGAACGAAGTGATTATAAGATCACTGGAAGGGCTGCATGAGAGAGTAAAATCAAGGAGACCACCACTAGTTCTCAGGTGTTGATACAGAAAATTAAGAAGTGCTGCTGCCATCCAAAGATTAGGAAATATAGAAAACTGTGACCAAGGTCACAGTCACCACTGGCTATGGCCCTGCAAAGATGATGGTAGTAAGGGGATGGCATTTGGCAGGCCACATCACCATCCTCAGCTGCCAAAGCCCAAGCACCAATCACAACTGGAGAAGATGGAATGACTTGGAGCAACCTTCCACCTCCCAAGTCTTCTGAAGTGCATTTTGTTGGCAGAACCTAAACTGTACAGGGAATCCTGCTTGCAAAGGAGTATGGGAAGTTTTCCAGATCTTCAGCACAAGGCAAAGTCCAATAGAGAAGGGGATGGTCGCTGAGCATCAACCTCCAATCTCCAGCCCAGGGGAAGATGAGAATAATGCCAACACGAGAAAACACAAGAAACACAAGAAAATGGTGGAGTTGACACTTTTCTCATGGTGTGAATTCTGTCAGGCATATTATAAAATCGCTTTTACGCACACACGCGCACACACACACACACACACGTATATCTATATTCTAACTAGATGCAAAAATCCCCCCAAATTATAAAGTTGCCCAAAAAAGTGCTTTAAATATGGATTTATAGCCACTATTAATAAGTATGACGTTCACCATAAGTTTTCCACTGTGATATTAGCTGATAATAAGAGGAACCTATTATGCCTAAAACATTTAGAACTTCGTATCCAGATCATGAAAACAATGATTATGTTGTTTCAAGTGATGTTTAAGTAATGCAAACCTTCGTCCAATACCTTTCAGAATTTCACTAAACTTAATGACAAATAGTTGAAAACTGTTGCTGTTTTAAAGTAAATAATGACTGTGGAAAGAAAGATACATTCCATTGGAAGAAATGATTGTTCCTTCTGCCAAGGTAAAAGTATTTGTAACACTGAATAGAAAATATGGCAAAAAACTAAACGCATACTTTAGTCAGTAAACACTGTTGGATGATATATATAGTCCATTTTTGAATGTTTGTAAAAAATAAATATAAAAAAGCGTGTAGTCTGTAAGGTGTGCTGCACAGTTTAATAAAAGCACAGATGTTTCTAGCATGTATCATGTTATTTTGTAGAATCTGTGCTAAAATAAAATGCCTATAGAAGTAATTATTTTAAGTCACTAAAGAAAGAGGTCCTGGAGAAGGTGAAAAATGTTTGAAGGAAAAAAAATGTATAAATGTAGCCACCGATAGAAGAACTGCTCTGACAAAAATAAAAATAGTAATATTATTTAAAGGTTTCTAAAATAAGTTTACAGAGATGGCACCAGATGTGAAATTATTCACAGCGTTACTCACAGAAACATTATTGCAACAAAGGGATGTATAAAGTGCAATGGTAAAATCAATGTCCTTAATTTAATAAAACCCAGTCTTTTAAAATATGAGAAAATTTTAAAAATACTGTATTATGAGATTGGGATGCCTGTTAACATCTTTTGAAACAAATTAAGATTTTTCTCCAGTTCTATTATAGCAAAAGTGTCAAAAGAAATTGTTAATATATATATACACCAATTCTGATGATTTAGTTGGCAGTGATATCTAGATGTCAAATAGCAAATAAACATATAATTTAAAAATAAACACATTTAATTGGGCCCCTCAAAATATGGAAAATTATTTTTACAATGAATGAGAAAAATGAAACAAATGTTATGGAAGAATGTTTTCAAATCAATATCTGGAGCAATTCCATCATTATGTTATTTATTGTTAAATACAATATGTGGGAACTATAAATATTCAGCATGCTTCTAAGAAATTTGGGCAAAAAATTCATAGCTTATTTTAAAAAATCAAAATAAAGAACATTAGATTTTGATATCAAAGACTGTTATCAAGAAAAATGGAAAAAGGTTAAAGAACTTGAAAGAAAAACCTTATGATATTGAAAAATAAATTTCATGGTTTGCTAAGTACAAATAATAATATTCTTCTATTTTAATCTGTTTTGAAACTATTTTTTCATCCATGATAGTAGTTAAAATCAAATATCAAAATAAATTGAATTTAGAACCACATATTGCAAAATGTTAATTTGAGATTTAAAAAAATTGATTATATTTGATCGCATTGCTGAATATTTTAATTAGAACAAACATGTTATTAAATTAAAGTAAAAAATATTATAAAATAGTGTTTCCTTTTTATCTCATACTCTTCTTTGATTTGCCGTACATTTTTTGCAACATAAAATTACATAGTTAATACCGTGTATTTTGTTATCTCCTGTTACATAACAAATTACTCCCAAACTTAGTGGCTTGAAAGTAGCAAGCCTTTCATTACCAAGGTTTCTGTGGGTGAGGAAAGCAAGTGCAGCCTAGCTGGGTGCCTCTGGCTCAGATCTTCCATCACGTGGCTCTCAGGCTATGGGTGGGAGCTGCAGTCTTCTCAAGAACTGACATGATCTGAAAGGTCTGCTTCTAAACTCCCTCACATGGATTTTGGTAGTCTTCAGTTCCTCATGGTCTGGCAGACCGAGAATCTCAGCTCCTCGCTTTGCCACATGAGCTTTTAAAATTTCAGGGTTGCTCACATCATAGCAGCTGGCTTGCTTAGAGTGAACAAGTGACAAAGTGAGAAAGGGTGCTCAATATGGAAGGCACAGACTGTTTGTACCATGATCTCAAAGGGACATCCCACTACTTTTGCCATATTCATTAGAAGTGCAGCACCAGGTTAAAACCACGCTCAGGGTTAATGGGAACCTCACAAAGACGTGAATGCCAAATGGCGGAGATCGTCTAGGGCCAGTTTAGAAGTTGCCTACACACAGTACTGCACACAGTAATATATGTACACAACTTTTAAGTATATAATGTGTCAATATTGAGTTGCAGAGAGTTTCTGTTTGAGAGAATGGAAAGTTCTGGAAATGGACAATAGTGAATTTTTTTGAGATCTTATTATTTGAGAGAGAAAGAAAACACAGAGGGAGAGTGAGAGGGAGAAGCAGACTCCCTGCCGAGCAAAAAGCCTGATGTGGGACTCGATTCCAGAACTCTGAGATCATGACCTGAGCCGAAGGCAGACAGTGAATGGACTGAGCCACCCAGGCTCCCCGATAGTAGCGATCGTTATGCAAACTTCGTGAATGTACTTAATGCAACTAAATTATACACTTAAAATGGTTGAAATGGTAAATTTTGCTATATATTTACCACAGAAGAAGTTTGAAGAACAATTTTTCTTTAAAAAATTAACTTCCCTTTTTTTTCAAGTAATCTATATGCAGAAGACAGTGACAAGAGAGCAGATTCTTTTTTAATATTTACAAAATGTTGTGACACCCGAGTGGCTCAGCTGATTAAGTGACTGACTCTTGATTTCGGCTCAGGTCATGATCTCAGGGTCATAGGATCAAGCCCCAAGTCCAGCTCCATATTCAGTGAAGAGTCTACTTGAGATTCTCTCTCTCCCTCTGCCCCACCTCCACTCTTTCTCTCTAGAATAAATAAATACATCTTTAATAAAAATAAAAATAAAAATTATAAAATGTTAAATGATTGGGGCTATAAATATACAGGGTTTGTAAACAACATTGTGACTGAAACCTATACTTCTTTTTCTCTTCTCACAAAGAGGAGAATAGAGAAGGGTGATAAGAGCTGGGAAGGATCTTTGATTTATTTAACTTTTTCTAAGATGTCTTATGAAGGCTGAATTCAAAAAGAGGTGAATTTTGGCATATGCTTCTAAAGCAGGAGTTTAAACTAAATTCATTATCAACTTATCAACCATTTCCATCCCTGTCCAATACAAATATTTCCTACTCTTGTATTTTTCTCTTGGAAAGAACTGTCCTGAAAGTCTTCATCCAAAATAGAAGTTTTGATACCATCCTTGATTTCTCTTTCTCCACATCCTATCGGCTACCAAGGTTTGCTAGTTTTTCCTTCTAAATATCTCTCAAATCTCTGTCTTCATTTTTTTTCTCTTTCATTCTGTTGATGTGATAGATTATGCTAGTTGATTTTCAAATACTGAACCAATTTCTCATACCTGGGTTAAATGCCACTTGGTCAAGGTGTATATAGTTATTTTCTTGTTTTCTGTGCATTCAATTCACAAGTAACTTATTGTGGATTTTTGCATCTATGTTCATGAAAGATATTGGTCTGCCCTCCTTTTCAGTCTTATTACACCCTAATCCCAACCACCCTACCTTCCAGTCAATGGTACTATAGCACCTCTCCCTCCCCCTTCTCTCTCTCTCTCTCCTTCTGTTTCCCTTTTCTTTTTCCTTCCCTTTCTTTTTTCTTTCTTTTTTTTTGGGGGGGTGGCATAAATGCCATTACATGGTAAGCATGTGCATTTATATGTCTTTTCTATTTGTCCAGGACTTCTTGAAAGACTTATTCATCTTTGATCCTTGGGTCTTAGTCCTAGTGCTAACTCCTGGCATATATTTATAGTTAATGACTATTGTTCTATTTGCAAAAGAATGAATGAAATATTTCTGTAATAAAAGAGACATTTAAAAAGTTAAAAAGTTATCTTCTATTAATAACTTCTGAGGTCACTTCCATCCCTTTTAACCTATGATTACTTTGATCTTATCTTTTAATGATTATGTGTGCGATTGGATCAATGTTGTGTGGAAAAGCACATTAAGAGAATTTAAGGGAACTTATTTTTCTATTATTACTGCAGTTATTGCTACTCTTCAGATTAGCTTCTCTCCCTTTCATAAAAGTATTTTCATATTTATTTTCTGTTGACCTTATGACAATTTTCATATAGATATGAAAGAGTAGGTCCATGTCCTGGACCAGCTTCTGCTTCCCTTGAACTTTGATGAGACACTTTGAAGGGTAATGATGAGTATGCTAATTCATAGTATCATTATTGTTATGTAACTACAAAGTTTCTTCAACTTTGCATCCATATTTCATTGAGGCTTACCTATTAGCTGGCATATATGGGGAAATATCTTTATGACGTCCCTTTGTTCCTGGGGTGTTTTAAATATAGTGTGGGAGAAACATTTTATAAGATCTCTGTATAATAACATTTTACTGTCCTAAGCGACACAAATTTATTCATTACTTCTCCGGACATTTGATTTATTGAGGTTTATACCTTTAACATTTTTTTAAAGTAACAATCCCTGTTTTTAGCCTTGCAATTTTTAATTTCTCACCTCAGATCTTTATTGAAGTGAGATCATGGATTTAATAAATAATGTACTATTTCATTTCAGATATTATTACTTTCTTGAATAAATAAATTTAGGCAAATGCTCAATGTCATTATAGACTTTACTGTGTGGACGTGAGTCCTCTTCACCGCCCTGACACTGGTGTACTAGACCTTCAAAAGACCTCTAGTTCGTGCACCCGCCTAGAAAACCAGTTACTTTTAAATCAGCCTTTAAAAATTCTGTAATTTAGCCAAAAAGAATTTTAAAAAAGAAATTTAGTCCTGCCCCCAAAATAAGAATATTATTCTTATTTTCTGTAATGCTTAACTTCTTAACAAATACTACTAAGTAATTATTTTCTTAAATACGATATATTGCAAAAACATATGACCACAGGTCTAAGACATATTTAAGTGGTGATTTCCTTCCCTTAAATGTAAAGCAAATGAAAAAGGTCAGATTTATGGAACTAGAAATTGAATGTCCTAGATTATTCTTAGCCCAACCAAAAGTTCTGCACACAAACCCTTATGCTATCTAACTAAAGTGTCATGGCCTGGGGATGAAAAGAGCATGATCTTGAAAACCAGGCTCTCCACGTGGATTTTTTTTTTTTTAATTTCTAGGGTGGTGGTGTTGTTTTTCTAAGACCACAGAAAGGATTGGTAGTGGTGGGAAGGAAGTGATGGCAAAGTAGCGTTGATAAAAAGTCAAAATGCGAGTGGTCTTCTACTAAGAGATTGACTATGGTTAACTTTCAATTCTGCCCTTGCAAACTAAGGGGGTCCAGTAGCCTGAGGAAGACCTCCTGAGAACTATAGATCCTGGTCATCGAAAGTACTCTAAAGGGGAGGTTTCCCCCAACAAGGTTTCACAACATCTAGAGAGCCAGGGGATCTGGACAGAACACCTACCACTATTGGCTGAACTTAGAGAACTTATAACTTTTTGTTTTCCACCCCATAAACATCTACTTATTTTCCTTAAGAATCATGTAAAAATATTCTCCCATTCCGTGGGCTGCCTCTTAGGTTTTTTTGACTGTTTCCTTGGCTGTGCAGAAGCTTTTTATCTTGATGAAGTCCCACAAGTTCATTTTTTCTTTTGTTTCTCTTGCCTTTGGAGATGTGTCATGAAAAAGGTTGCTTTGGCCGTTGTCGTAGAGGTTGCTGCTTACGCTCTCCTCTAGGATTTTGATGGATTCCTGTCTCACATCGAGGTCTTTCATCTATTCAGAGTTTATCTTTGTGTATGGTGTGAGAGAGTGGTCAAGTTTCATTCTTTTGCATGTAGCTGACCAATTTTCCCAGCACCATTTATTGAAGAGACTGTCTTTATTCCACTGGATGTTTTTCCCTGCTTTATCAAAGATTAGTTGCCCAAAGAGCCGAGGGTCCATTTCTGGGTTCTCTATTCTATTCCATTGGTCTATGTGTCCGTTTTTGTGCCAGTACCATGCTGTCTTTGTGATCACAGCTTTGTAGTACAGCTCGAAATCCGGCATTGTGATGCCCCCAGCTTTGTTTTTCCTTTTCAACAGTTCCTTGGAGATTCGGGGCCTTTTCTGTTTCCATACAAATTTAAGGACTGTTTGTTCCAGTTCTTTGAAAAATGTCATCGGTATTTTGATCGGGATAGCATTGAAAGTGTAGATTGCTCTGGGTAGCATGGACATTTTAACTATGTTAATTCTTCCGATCCATGAGCATGGAATATCTTTCCATCTTTTTATGTCTTCCTCAATGTCTTTCAAGAGTGATTTATAGTTTCTAGAATATAGGTCCTTTACGTCTCTGGTTAAGTTAATTCCAAGGTAACGTATGGTTTTTGGTGCTATTGTAAATGGGATGGATTCCCTAATTTCTCTTTCTTCGGTCTCGTTATTCGTGTATAGAAATGCAACTGATTTCTGAGCATTGATTTTGTATCCCGCCACGTTACTGAATTGCTCTATAACTTCTAATAGTTTGGGAGTGGCTTCTTTTGGGTTTTCCATATAGAGTATCATGTCATCTGCGAAGAGAGACATTTTGACTTCTTTGCCGATTTGGATACCTTTTATCCCTTTTTGTTGTCTGATTGCTGTTGCAAGGACTTCTGGAAAACAGTGTGGAGGTCCCTTAAAATGTTAAAATTGAGCTACCCTATGACCCAGCCATTGCACTACTGGGTATTTACCCCAAAGATACAGACGTAGTGAAGAGAAGGGCCATATGCACCCCAATGTTCATAGCAGCATTGTCCACAATAGCTAAATCGTGGAAGGAGCCAGGATGCCCTTCAACAGACGACTGGATTAAGAAGTTGTGGTCCATATATACAATGGAATATTACTCAGCTTTCAAAAAGAACGATTTCTCAACATTTGCTGCAACATGGACGGCACTGGAGGAGATAATGCTAAGTGAAATAAGTCAAGCAAAGAAAGACAATTATCATATGGTTTCTCTCATCTATGAAACATAAGAACTAGGAAGATCAGTAGGGGAAGAAAGGGATAAAGAAAGGGGAATAATCAGAAGGGGGAATGAAGCATGAGAGACTATGGACTCTGAGAAACAAACCAAGGGCTTCAGAGGGGAGGGGAGGAGGGGAATGGGATAGGCTGGTGATGGGTAGTAAGGAGGGCACGTATTGCATGGTGCACTGGGTGTTATACACAACTAATGATCATTGTACTTTACATCAAAAACCAGGATGTACTGTATGGTGACTAACATAATATAATAAAAAATATTATTATAAAAAAAGAATCATGTAGAAGTAAATATCAAATGGTCAAAAGTTCAGTGAAATATGAAAAACAAAGCCCACATTTTTAGTTAAGTGATAAATTAATGTTACACTTTCTAGGGAGAAACAGTATTCTTATTTGGAGAGGTTGGTTTTTGTTTTGTTTTATTTTGTTTTTTGTTTTTTTAAATCCCATTTCTCTGATGATTACTGATGTTTAGTACCTTTCCCTATACATTTTGACCATTTGTATGTCTTCTCTGGAGAAACATTTCCTCAGTTTCTTTGTCCATTCTTTTGGATTTTAGTGAATTTGTTTGCTATGGAATTGTAAGAGTTCTTTACATTTTTGGACATTAACCCTTCATCAAATATATGGTTTCCAAATATTTTCTCCTATTCTGTAGGTTGCCTTTTCATTCCACTGATTGTTTCCTTCCTTCTGCAGGAGCTTTTTAGTTTGATGTAATCCCACTTGTCATTTTTTTTCTTTTGTTGTCAGGGAAATACAAACCAAAACCACAATGAAATAACACCTTATACTGGTTAGGATGGTTATATTATTTAAAAAAAAGATAACAGGCATTGACAAGAATGTGGAAAAGATGGAACTTTTGTACACTGTTGAAGGGAATGTATGTTAGTCCAGGCAGTGTGGAAAACAGTATGAAGTTTCCTCAAGAAGTTAAAAATAGAACTATCATATGACCCAACAATTCAACTTCTAGGTATAGAATCCAAAGGAATTAGAACTTTGAATAGATACCTGCATTCCATGTTCACTGCAGCATTATTCACAATAGCCAAGAGAAGGCAGACACCTAAACGTCTACCAATGGATACATGGATAAAGAAAATGTGGTATGCAAATACAATGGAATATTACTCAGCCTTAAAGGAGAAGGAAATCCTGCCATTTGTGACAACATGGATGAACCTGAAGGACATTATGCTAAGTGAAACAAACCAGGCACAGAAGAACAAATAATACAATGATGTTATTGAATAAGGAATCTAAAATTGTCACTCATAGAAGCAGAGAGTGGAATGGTCATTGTCAGAAGCTGGAAGGAGGAGCAAACAGGGAGTTATTAGGCAAAGAGTTAAAACTTTCAGCTATACTATATGAATAAATTCTAGATAAGGAGGGCACGTGATTTGATGAACACTGGGTGTCATATGCAACTGACAAATCATTGAACACTGCATCTGAAACTAATGATGTACTATATGTTGGCCAGTTGAATTAAATTTTAAAAAAGGAATAAATTCTAGAGATCTACTCTACAGTAGAGAACTTAGTTAATAATACTGTATTGCATACTTAAAATTTTGCTAAAAGGATAGATCTTATATTAGGTGTTCTTATCATAAAATAATAATAATAATAACGACAACAACAAATAAAGATGATGGGAGAAAATTTTGGGATGTGATGGATATATTAGTAGCCTAGATTGTGATGATGGTTTCACAGGTGTATCTTATCTCCAAATCAGCTAGTTGTATACATTAATTATGTCTAGTCTTTTGTATGTCAGTCATACTTTGATAAAGTGATTTTTTTTTTAATTCCAAATTTGAGAACCATGACAAGATTGCTATTGCCCCATACTGAATTCGGCTGAACTTCTATTTCCAAGAGCAGGAGCTCTCCTCACTGGAGAGCATGTTTACAGATCAGTTTGTAATATTATAAAGGCATCAGAAACACAGAAATAAATGGAGCATCCCTGAGCTGATTAGATTAGCCTGAGCTCTTTCCACATGTGATTGGAGATGATCTAATTGGCTTGTGCAGTAAGTAAGTTATCCTGAGTGTTTGAATATAATGCATGTATGTTTACAATACCAAAACACATTAGAAATAGTTTCATTTACTCTGTTTCTCTTGGCATTATTCCTACTAGGGAAAGCTTTCCACGGTCCTTCCAATGAAAAGGGGGGGGGCACGGGGACCATTTGGAGTGATTCACCATAGGCTCCTAAGGATTTTCCTCTATCTGAATCATTAGCTGCCTTCAAATGCCATTTTAAGAGGAAAAGTGTGCTTTCTCAGTCTATCTTTACCTAACCAGTTTCTGTGATTGGTCTCCCACATGAAAGGAAATGGAGGCCACTCTCAACAGTGTATTCAGTTGTCTTGGAAACTATTACCTAATCCCTATTACCCAACCTTGCTTTCTGTCTTAATATAAAGCAATTGAAATCATAATAAGAAAAAGATTCAGAGCTGAGGAAAAGAACATTTATTTTCATTTCTCTTTTCAAGATACTGTTTCTGGCTATTAAATTCTCTAATTCTCTGGATGCATAGAATATATATTGCTAGAAAGAGAAAGAATGTAATTACTTGCATGTTACATTAATTAATGGGATCCTTTATTGAGATTTTTATATTCTGATGATTGTATATAGGAACAAGTAGCAAGATGGCAAAGCAGACCATTTGGACCACAAAAGAAATGTTCTAATTGCTTGATATTTTTTTAGTAATCATGGAGTTAATAAATCTAGGCAAAGGCGTGGAATTAAATTGACAATAGATAAAGACATCATCTAATTGCAATTAAAAATTGAAGAGCAATCAATGTGTTTGTACTAAACATTGTGACAGTTACTCCTACATCTAAGGCCCTGAGTCTTTTCTGATTTTCATCTAAATTATAATAGCTCTCACTGTATTTCACACACCATTCAGTTTTTATTCATTCAGTAACCACTTACAGAGTACATACTTCACGTTGAACTCATATCTTGCTGTCCACGTTCTCAACAGCCAGGTAAGTACGACACCCACACTAATTTTTAACATCTCTTCACCTGGGAGGAAAGATTAACCAATTAACATTGTTTCATGAGATTGGATAGGCAAACTTTTCTATTTAAAACATACACACACAGACACACACACACACACAAAACCAGCTTTTACTAGTCCATCACACAACAACAACTGTGCAAGGGAATACACTGGAGAGAATTCAAGAAACAAAAATGCCCTCTCCACAATGGAATTCATACTTTTGCATTGTGACAAGACGGAGGCGGGCTTTCAAAGCTGCAAGAACCTTGGTCATTTGAGAAGTAGCTCATGCTGTTCATTCTTCTAAGAGGAGCAAATGATGTAACCACGCTAGTTTTCCCTTCTGGAACTTGAGCTCTGGAAAGGTATTTCCCCTTAGTGGTCATATGCTGTTATACAATTCAATCCTACTATTTCACTGGGGCCAAGAGAGTTAAAATTCCCCTTCTAAGACCATGTGGTTGATTACAATTCAGTTAAGATGGGAACTTCTGTGTGGTACCTACTTGTTACATATCGAATTGCGTCCCCTCAAAATTCATATGTTGAGGCCTTAAACCCCAATGTGACTGTATTTGGAAATGGAGCTTTTAAGGGAATAATTCAAGTTAAATGCGGTCATAGGGTGAAACTCTAATCTTACAGGACTGCTGTCCTTATAAGAAGAGTTAGAGCAACCAAAACTCTCTCCTTCTCCACATGCATGCACGGAGAAAAGGCCAGGTGAGGACCCAGTGATAAAGCATTGTCTGTGATCTACGAAGAAAGTCTCACCAGAAACCAATTCTGCTGGCATCCTGGTCTTTGACTCAGCCTTCAGAACTTTGAGAAAATAGACTTCTGTTGTTTGAACCACCCAGTCTGTGGTATTTTCTTATAGCAGTCAGAGCTGCCTAAGACACTATCCATGTCCTTGGTCCCGAAAAGCCCTGAGAAACAAAAAAAAAATCAAACAAACTTAGATCGACGTGAAGCAGAGTCAACAAAAGCCTGGGCCAATGGGACCTGGGGGAGTGCATCAGTTCCTCTGAGAAGCACACCTCAAGACAGAATTGGACGTGCAGAGACTCACTGAGAGGAAAACTTGTGAAAGATAAAGGCCACATGGAACATTCCATCAAAAACTGGGGATGTACTGTACGGTGACTAATATAACAAAATAAAAATTATTAAAAAAAAGAAAGAAAGAAAGATAAAGGCCAGAGGGAGCAGGAGTAGATGGGCAGAGCCTTCACGTTGTAAGGCAGATCTGACATCGGTGCAATGGAAAAGGTGGAAGAAGGATTAGGAAAGAAGAGTTCTAAACTGCAAGGGTAGCTCCAAGACATTCTTGGCCAGGTTGATCGAGAGACCCAGAGCAAAGATTGCTAGTTTGAGGAGTCCTCCATTGGGATGAAATGGTCAAATCCAACACTTCCACTGTGCTCATTCATTGACTGGGAGCAGCTTGGAGCACATGAGGCCTCAGCATGAATACTGAAGTGGATCTGAAGGGACTACCCACCAACTGGCCCTCTCCTAGTAGGTTCCCCCAAACACCCCAGCTCCAAGGTCAGAGGGTCAGTGTATCAGGGCGAAGTCAGGACTCAAACTTGGATGCTGTTCTTCCTTTCCAGTTCTAATACATTACAAAGGTTTTGGATTTTTTTTTGAAATTTTAAAGATTTATTTATTTATTTTAGAGAGAGAAAGAGAGTGTGAGCCAGGGGAGGGGCAGAGGGAGAGAGAGAGAATCTTGAGCAGACTCCCCACTGAGCGTGGAGCAGGATGTGGGGTGTTTTAAAGTCTATAATAATGCTCGCTTTTTTTTTTCTGCTTATTGTGATTAGATGAAAACCCAAGTGATGAGTAATGTGATTCATTCTGCCATGTTGACAATTATGTGCCTAATATTTGCAAATAAAGTGATAGCGTATCTCTTGGGGTGTGAAGCCATCTGTCATCACCACAAAACTTGTCCTTGCCAAGTTATCAAACGGTCATGTGCAATTTTAAAGACCTTTCAGTGTCCATGCTCACCTGATTCCAACAATCTGATCAGAATCCTCTCATTCTATGAAATGGAATGCAGTGGAGTTAGTATAGTTTTCTCCCTCTGATAGGCATGAAATTAGTCCTAAACTCTTCAGAAGGAGAGTTAGTAACATCAACTTAGAAATCTGTAAAACTCATTTTTTGTAGCTATCTGTAGTCCCAGTGCCCAGCTAAGTGGAATATACTGTGTCTGTGGAAGGTGGGAGGACTGTATCTGAAAGGAAGCACCTGTGGCAGAGAGGGTCCTTCTGTGAGACAAAGCTCACCTCACTTGTAAGTGGACTGACTTGTGTCTCTGTAAGATCTGTATATTGGAGCCCTAATCCCCAGTGTGATGGCATTTAGAAATGGGGCCTTTAGTAGATACTCAGGTTTAGATGAGGTGATGAGAAGAGACACTCACCCTCACTCCCTTTCCACCTACTCACAAAGAGGTCACATAAGCACACAGACATGACGGTAGAGCCTTCACTGGATCTGCTGGCACCTGGACCTTGGACCTCCCAGCCTCCGGAACTGTGAGACATGAAGTCTGTTGTTGAGCCACTCAGGCTACCATATTTTGTTACAACAGTCTGAGCTAAGATACACACAACTTCTCCAAGGAAGCTTCTTCCCCTCTGATGTTGGAGTCTTTGCTGCATAAGATGGAATAGAGCACCCTCAGAACAAACTGAAGTAGTTCTCTTCAGAAAGCAGTTTCCTTGCTACAGAAAGACCTCCCCTGAGGGTGGACATTCACGTCAAGCTGCCTTAGAGACTCCATGTTCAGCAGAGTTAATCACAGCCTTTGTGCCTCATTCTTCATTCTCATCATTATGGTTTCATTTGTGCATCCGTTATCCTCCAGCAGGAGGGGGCTCCCATTGGCCCATTGCCTTACAGCCTGCCACAACTCTGGTTAGGCTGAGAGAATGATCAGAGTCATTAGCAAAGAGAATAGAAATGGAAAATGCATGTGCCCTGAGTATTACGTTATTCCGGTATTTGCGAACAGATGATCAGAAATCCTTCCTTCCACAGATGACCCTCAAGGCCTTTACTTCTGCCAAAGAGTCATTGTGATGGTGTACAAGATATTTTGGCTTGGAGAATACCAGAGCTAATGGGGAATGAGGAGCTTCCAGGGGACAATGGCTCCTCTCACATCTTCCACAACCTTCTTGCCACTGCTTATCAGACACAGGGAGGAAGCAAGTCTCTGGGGGTGACTCTAGGTCAGGACTGACCAAGCAAACCAAACTTAGCTGTTTAAATATGCTTTAGGTCTGAAATATGCTACTTCTGTTACTCTGCAAAAGTTCAATGGAATGGAATGACTCAGAAATGTTGCACATTCCAAAACACAAAAGTCTTACTAAATTCTTTGTAAGTTGTCCTGGAGTACTTGTTTATAGCTTCGTGCCAGAGAAAGAATATAAAACAGATTTTCCTGTTGTATCAGACTAATATACTCATTACTAAGAGGGGGGAAAAACCATATCATTATACCCAGAGTCATTTCCTTATTAGGATGGAGCAATAATTTATAGGCCACGAAAGGATATTGTGCAAGGTGACATGGCTCAAATATGACTGGCTTGATAGAATGGTTCACATATTTTATTCATTTCAAAGCTCAGCTAATACTTCACCAATTTATGCGAAATATTTTGTTCTTTTCCCCAAAAAAAAAATGTATTCCTCTGTGCTTCTTGTTTCAATAATTGACCACAGTTTAGGTTTTGGGAGCCAATGTTCAAACACAATTCAATCGCATAATTGAAGAAAAGAAACATCAGTGCCGAGTAGTTTGGTTTGGTTGTCTAATTGTATTAAAGTACGGTGTCCTTGGGTATTCCCGAGATCCTGGCTAAACAGCACCCCTCATTCTGACCCGATGCTGACCACCTGAGCCTGCATAAGCAGATTCCAAACACATGCAGACACCTCGTGAGCTCATTCTTTTTATTACCATTAGGGTTCATATGGCGTTACTGCAACATACTGTAGTAGGCAATGTAGTTTTGGCTTTTAACTCATCTTATATATATATATTTGGCTTCTCTGAGGAATCCAGGTAAATAACACTAGCTTATGGCACGGTATCAGGAGAGACGGTTGGCACAGGAGGGAGCAGGCCAGTTCATAGTTGACTCTGCATTCATTTCCTGGGAAAATCGCTTTTTCTCTTAGCTGAAAGACAAGGCAGGAGGAACTGTAGGACCTTATTGCATGGGGATGCTCTGCATAAATTTAAATGAAGTAACAGTTATGAAACAATTCAAGTATGGCTAGACATAGGGTGGGAAGAATTGGTCATGTCCTGCTACTTAAGTCCCCATCTGAGTTTAACACTCAGGGAGGACCTGAAGGGCAGCGGAGACAGACGAGGTGGGCCAGCTCTGCTTCACCCTTCACCAGCTTTCTTTGTTATCGTCCACTCCCAGTCTTATTTTGCCTAACATCAGTTATTCTCTCCAAGGGAAGCAGTTCCTTGGGAGGAGGTACACCCCCAGACTGGCATATGCCAGCTCAGCTGAAGGGAAAAACTCCCATGAATCCACGTGGAAAGGCGGAGGCTCCAAGGAGCTAGTTACTTCTTTGAGAGACTCAAGCAGGCACAGACCTAGGCCCGCCAACCTGGCTGGAAGATGCGGGTCAAGCCCTGAATGCACAGCCGGCCTTTTGCCACTCCATAGGCCATGCAAATTCCTTCTGAGAACTGAACTGATTTTTTTCCCTGAGATTTGTTGCTTCTAGGAATGAGATGAGACATTCAAACTCATTTCCCTAGAGGCTTAAACCAAATTTGAAACTAGCAGTGAAAACAGTGAAAGACCAATAATTTCGCCAGCTGGCTCTCCTACAATAATCTAACATCGTATGGGAAGTTGTAATATGTTGTGTGATTACCTCCTCTCTTTTTATTTGTTTGCTTTCCTCCTCTATTTCTGAGTTATCTTTCTTCATTTTGTGAAGAACAATATAAATATATAATGTTTTCATATTGGAAACAAGTTTGTTCCAAGCAGGTGGGTTATTTTTTATTTCTGAATACTTTGAACAGGAAGTTGTCATTTTTGTTTTCCTCCTTGTGAAAGGTAAAGAAAGAGTAACCACAGAGCTAGGTACATAATGATTATAACAAGGAATTATTTTATTGGAATCCTACATGATCTTGGTTATTAGGCTGCTGGTTTTCTGTAATATTCAACCCTTTTCAAACTGTGAAATTTGCTCAGTTTTTATTGGAAACATGATGGCATTTCAGCCAGAGTTTAATCTTCTGCTCAAATTGTTATATTTCTTGAGCCCAAAATTCAGGAAAGAATGAGTGCATGTTGTGTAATTGTCTCACTTCCAATATTACATACATATATTTGTAAAATACATATAGATATCTGTCTGCATAAAAGCTAACCTTGAGTATGCAACCCCATCATAAGACACATATCTTGGGTTTCTGAAGAATCTTTTCAAACTCTTTGAAGTATGAATTGCCTAGAATTGCACAAACACGCTTGATGTTTAAGTGACTTTTTTCTTGAAGGTATTTTGATATGACGTTAGTTACAGTGCTAAGAATCTGAGTGTTGTTTTTAAACTAAATGGAGATTTGATCCACAGTGGTATTTATTTTCATCCAATCCTCCCCGCCTGTGTAAAACATTCCAAACCATACTCTCCACCACTACGCTAGCTAGTTACTGATTGATTCTCGCGATACTTTGCAAGCACCCGTCCGCCCTGTGCTCGGTTCTGCTTTGGCAGCTACAACCACAAGAAGCTTATGCCCAAAGACTCCATGACTTAGGCAAGTGCTCAGATATGGCAGGAAGGAATTGCAATAAGCAGGAACATGATTTTTTTCCCCTAATAATTTAATGTCTCTTTTAAGCCCCCATTATATTAGTTAATAGAAATTTAATCAATTTAGCACCAACTCCCTACTGCTCTCCTTGCTTTTCCCGGGAGTGTGTGTGTTCTCAGGAGTTCACTCAGCGCCCAGGGATTGCCAAGCAGCTCTGGCCCGTACTGTCCCCTATGCACAGCAGCATTTCCCCAGATATCCTTTGTCAGATGTTGCTTCATCCATCCTTACGTGTCACTCTGAAGACCTTGTTCTAGCCGCAAAGCCCTGTCAGGCTCTCTCCCCCTTTGCTATGTCCCCCCCCCCACCCAGTTACACAGTGCTCCCAAGTCGCTTGGAATGAAAAGCCACTTAACAGAGCTATCTGAGCCTCTTCACCCTTTCCATGCTGACCTCTGACACTCAGAAATCACTCAAAGCCTCTCACTATGTGAGGGTGCTCAGGTCCCTCTGCCTAGGAACATCACACAGGCTTTTCTACTCCTCTACTCCCAAACCTGCAGGCGGGGATACTGAGACCTTGCCAGCTTTCCCAGGTCTGCCAGAGAAGGTCTCTCTTCTCTCAGACCCATGTGAAGTCCTGTTGTCCCCTAGGCAGCCGGGCTCATTACTCCATTTGCAGGAACACACGTCAGCACACACCTTCTCTGGCTTCCCCTGCAAATCTCTTCCCATCCGACCCAGGGAATTATTTCTGAACAGATTTGGTAACTAGGGAAGACTTACTCCAATTCTCTGTCTTCTGAATTCCCCTGGTCCTCAGCTCTTGAAACTCAAAAGACTTTGCTGTAACTTCCCTTTCTTGAGACTGACCCCTTATTGACAAAACAAGAAGGGGATCAAGGGCTCAATGTAAGTATGAGGGAGGAAGGGAGACTTATCAATTACATCAGAATATTGTATATAGACAGTGTAGCCTAGCAGGATCTGTGATTGGGAGAATTATTGGTTACAAAGAGGGTCCCTTTACTTGATTGGTGCACAAACAATGTAATGACCAAGCAAATGATGTCACAGCTGAGACCTGAAAGATTAATTGACATTAGTTGGGCAAAGGGGAAGACTGTTGTAGGCATCAGGTATAGAAGTGCATGGATGCCAAGAGCGCACGGAACAGTGTAGAAACTAAAAGAATTTCAGTGTAACTGGGATATAGAGTGGGGAGCATGGAGAGGGATCCCACGGCAGCAGGGGTAAGGCTGCAGAGATAAAGTCAGATCAGCAGACATCACTAGTTGCTGACTCACATCCATTCTTTCTTCCTTATTAAAGATCTTCATATTTATTTGGGCCTAACTGCACTAGTCCTGTAGGGTGAATCATGACTAATATGAGCCAATTCCATCAATCTTATGCAAGTGATTGGTTAAAGGTGGGCAAAATATCACAGTCTGGTGAACAAGCCACAAGTGAAAGTCACCTGAAAACTTAGGAAAATGTTTTCTCCCTGATACTGGAAAGGTGTGTGAGGTGAAAAGAGAGTATTCTCTTTCTCACACTGTCCTTCCTGCTTCTGAATGCGATGTTCACTGTCTGATGTTAGGAACTAGAGTATGTAACGTGTGAACAGAGAGCTACAAATTTCAGAATGGAAGACAGTATGATGATGTGAAAAGACAGGATGATAGAAAGAACCACGGTTCTCCGTTGAAGCAGAAACCCAAACTGGAGCTGCTTACCTCTGGATGTTCTAATAAACAATAACTATCCTGATGGTTCAGGCCACTATTAGTTAGGTATTCAGTGACTTGCAGCTAAATTCTTCCCAGCACAGCAAGGTATTTCAGGATTTTGTAAGAGGAACATATATCATTGGGGTCAAGCCTGGGAAGATATTTGCAGAATATGTGAAGGCCCACATTAAGAAGAAAGCATAGCAAAGACAGAATGTAAAATTGAAAGAAATTCAGTATGGTTGGAACTTAACCTGTAAGTTTTGAGAAATGAAGTTCAGATATAGGTGTGAACTAAATCGTGGAGGTTCTTACAATCTAAGTAATGACATTTAGATTTTTTTTCCCTAAGGGCAAAGAAGTTATTGATGCTATTAAGAAGAGTTAGGTGATCAGATTTGCAATTTTAGTATTAATTATGGATGAACATTGCCTAAACTAGGTTTCTAGCAGAGGAGTTGGAGAGTAAGTTTCAGAACAGGTAATGGAATCACTAAGATTTTGTAGTCAATTAGATTTCTATGATGAGAAAGACAGAGGAAAAGAGAATGATGCTCAAACCCAAATTTTTGTCACAGCAACGGGAGAAGGAGCAAGAAACTCATAAGGAGTGAAGACATTGGTAATAGAGATATTTTTTTAAAAAAAGCAATATCTTAAATATTAGTGGTTATCTAAATTTGAATTTTCTCATTATACAGTCACTAATCAAAAAGGTGCATTAACAATCCTTACAAGATTATGACTGACCAGAAAACCTTAACCAATTTGAAGAAACCAAATTCCTAACCATATTTCTTTTCCAATGACCACCTTATTTCCTTCCAGAATAAAGGAAGGGTTGGGTGTACGCTGGGAGATTAAGAACCCCACAGAGACTAATGTGTGCATCAAGGATGTATTTATCAATTAAGGTATTAACAGTTCTGATATAAATTTAATAATCTAGTATTAAGGTGAAGACCTCATGCCTTAACTTAGCATATTCACCAGGGCCCCGATCAGAAAAACTGTACCTTCAACCAAGGAAAATTCAAGAAGAGTTCATTTACAAAGGGACACTTTACTAAATGTTGCTAGACTACAGGGGAACTACAAAGGACAGTACAGTCACTTGGGCTAGAAAAAGAAAAGTTGTCATCACTCATAAAAAGGGACAAAAGAAGGGGCAGTTACTAGAACCTACCAGAAGAGAAACATGTATGTAAGACCACCTTGAGAGAAGTAGTTCTTTAGTCTAGGGACATAGCCAGCAGGAAGCAATCACTCAGGTAACCAACCAGAGGAATAAATTACCCTGACTTCACTCTGTTGCTTCATCCCGATTTTCTGCTGGGGAAATTAGCTTAATTAGATGAACCCAACTGAAGGACCTTCTCTAAGGCATCTCTTCAATATACTCATGTAGTTCAGCCTGCACCCATGTAGGGGTGGAAGAGGAGAGAGTTAGTCTGGAGGGATCAGTAGTATATATCCAGCATAATCATAGGTGGAAATATTATCTGAATCCATTATCTATGTCAAAATGAAACTCATGTGAATTTAATAACTAGGCTTTCAAACACTGAGAAGATGAAAGGCTAGAATAAAGACAGAAAAGTTTTAGCTGAAAAAATCTGCATTGATAAAATAAGTGCTCACCAAAATCTAATTAAGTAGTTTTAATTAGTCTTTCCTGCTATGGATATTAGCCCGTATTTGTTTTTAGCCATAACAGCTTTGTGGGAAGAAGAAGGGAACTGTAATAGGATTAATTATGAATGAAAGTGAGCAAAACTACAGTATTAAACTACATTACTAATTAGCCATTACTTAAAATTATAATTGTGTTTTAGTGAATGATGCTTTTATGGTTAGAGTGGTATGATAATTGTTAATGATGAAAGGAAGAAATGGCAATAAAAGATTTCTTAATTTGATTTGGGTTTTGGAGAGCATTTTATACATCATAGATGCTCCTGCATTGAGTGTCATCTCGATTCACCCTAGTACTGAAGACATACCAGGATGTTTGGAGAGCCCATCTTATGGGTCAGCTAGGGCTCTATTTACACAGAGATTGAGGTGTTGCCTGAAGAGGAGTAAGTCCTAGAGAAAGATAGAGTCAGAGAAATCAAGTTACTTCAAGAAGAAAAAGTCAGTGTTTCTGAAATATGGCATAATGTCAGTTCCATCTTGCTCTCAGCTCAAGCTTGTAGGGATTCATGCCTGAGTGATAAAGAAAGGGAATTTAATGAACAGGCAAGGAAAAACTGAAAAATAATTATTTTACAAAAACCTACCAGGAACAATAAAAGAAGGCTTCATATTGCAGTGATCAAAAGTGCCACCTTCAATGCAAATGGCAGGATATTTGATGTCACATGTAACAAACAGACTTGAGGAGACATTGATGTGAATCTGTAGCAACGTGAATACCCTCATCAATTCAAGATATTTAACATCCCTATGTTTCTTTTAGAGGTTTTATTTATTTATTTGACAGAGAGAGAGAGTACACAAGCATGGGGAGCAGCAGGCAGAGGGAGAAGGAGAAGCAGACTCCTCGCTGAGCAAGGAGCCCGACTTGGGACTTGAGCCCAGGACCCTGGGATCATGACCTGAGTCGAAGGCAGACACTTAACCAACTGAGCCACCCAGGCACCCCTTAACATCCCTATGTTTGATACAGACAAAAGAATCCCTATCATCCAGTACCTACAGTCTTGAGAAAGGGTTGATAGACCACAGTAAGTGCTGTCATTGTGTCCTTAGAAGGTCTTGGAATACAATAGCTTCTTTGGCCATCGGCAGCAGTGGAAGACTTTCCAGGGCAATTTGGAATACAATACAATTTAAATATAGAAAGTCACGGTAGAATACTGGTAAAACAGGAGAAGGCAAGGCCAGAGAAATAGAATTTTTCTAATAAATTTATAAAGATAAAGGAAACAAGGATTAAATGACACATAAAGCTGAATAAGGGCTTTAGCATCACATAGATTAACCAATTAGCCTCTTTGCTATCCCTCAAAATCTTGTACATTGTCCAATTTAGTCTTTTAACAAATGTTTGGCCAATTTTGCCACTCATGCCATTCAATATTACAGTCAACCCTTCCCCTCAACTTTCAATACTTGTATTTTATACTCTTCCTCAGGTTAGGAAGGGTAACCTGAGAGTTACATAGTATAGTATAGCTTTACTTTGACCCTGTAATAATCTCTTGATTATTTATATTTTAAAAAATCAAAATACCACTAGTAATATAAAAAATACCTTCTTGGGAATTATTATCAATTTTTAATTATTCATTCACTTAAAGTATTTATTAACAACCTGCTTTGTGGGAAAAAATACCTTAGTTTTAAATTTTCATTAATATTTAAATTTTTTTATATTTTTAGTAACTGAAGGGTGAAAAAGAGAAGGGAAAAGAAAAAGAACACCCAATATTTGCCATATGGTAATTTCAGCATTTTGTATGAACAAACAGCAGTGAATAATTTAACTTAATATGTTAGTTATAATTGATTTGGCTTTTTAAAGTATCACAAGTAATGCTTAACTCCATTGATTTTGGTTTTGTGCTTTTTAAAAAAAAAGTGATGTCTAAGTAGATAATAACTGAAAATATATATTTGAAATAAGTTATATGTGAAAAACTAAAATAGCTCTATTCAGCAATATAACGATGTTACTTTTACCTACCTCTGATGGCATTATAGGTTTTCTAATGTATTTTCATTATCAAAAAAGTATTACCTCTAGGGAAAACAACATAAACCAAAGCTACTAACATTTTTCCTGTGGTCATATTTCTAGCTACTCATTTTTCTTGTTTAAGTCCTATGGTTTCCATTTTAGAAATTTATAACATTGAGTGACGAGAAAAATAATCACAGCCATAAGATTTTATTTCTATATGCCAAGTTTACACTAAGATTCTAACGTTAAAATCAATTTATTAGAACAATTCCAGAAAAGACAATATTTAGCTTAAGCCATATATGCAAAAAGTGGGTATTTATAGTTATAATATTTTATTCACTCTTAAATGTGTCTTTCTCTCCAAGGATTTTGTTTTAAGTGTTAAGCAGTGATGCTAAGGATTTATGTAATGAGGTAATATGATATTATAAACTAGTATACATTCATGGTCTTGTCTATGGCATAAAATCTAATCTCCATATCTTCAGTGACAACTTTTAACAAATTTAATACCATATCTTTTACTAGGTTTGGGGAGGGGGAATATGGTTTATTGGATGGAAGCTTTAGACTGCTATTTTCATCACTTACATAAAATTTATTGGTAGCCAATCCTTAGGTAAACACAAAGAAAATATTTAGATCTGTTTAATAGAACTTTTCATTCAGTGTGAGAGAATATTTGTGCTGATCTGGACATTTTTATGAAATGATTTAAAATAGGTTTTATTATGAAATGACTGACCACACAATATTTATCTTTTCCCAAGAAATAGGCAGTCAGTTCATTGATTAAGAGTTTAATCTTATAATTTTTCTCAACTTTATCAAGGATAATTTCAAACCCCAAGGGTTTTAGTATATTATTGATTTAGTAGTTCTAAATAGTCACCTTGTTATTCATTAATAAGTATGAATATACTAATGTGATATCATTTATGAATAATATCAAAAGTAATATCAGAGTTTCAGATTAATTGACCATAGCTTATGTTTACTACAAATGGAAAAGCATTTTTCATATGAATAAATCATCCTCTTTTTCATGTCATATTCCTGCAGGTGCTAGGTTTATAGTCGACATTTAGTAAGTGAGCTACACTCAGTAGGATGTAATGAAGACAATTTAGGCATAATTTAATATCTTAAGATGTGAGGATAAACTGTTTGGGGTACTTTCATCATTTGGATAGTAAATAGTACAAGGCCAAAACCAAACCTAAAAAAAAAAAAAAAAAAAAAAACCTTAGAGGAAAAGATTATTTCCATTCCTTGTAACACTATAAATACATGTCAATACTCTGTATGAAGTATTTGTTCTGCTAGTTCTGGGCAAGAAGTATCATCTTCATGTATGATAGATCACTTGCAGGAAATGTATATCTATAATCATTATATCCTGGTCCTAAAACACTTTTCATCAAAATTACACCCATTTTTCTGTGTTTTCTAATAGTGTAAAACATTATTCTTTTTATTCCATCTGAATGTATTAATATGTAACAAAAACTAAGATTTAAGGCTGTTAGGAATGCAGCCAAACATCCAGTTCCTGGGACATGCTTTGCTTCCCATCCTTAGAAGATCTCTTTAATTTGGGAAGTTGAGGTGATAAGCAACACCCCCAAACTGCCATCCATTTTGGCTTCTATGAGGGGAAATTTCAGCGAGCCCTGGGTCAGTAACTCTTTTGACTTAGAACAAAATTAACTTTGCTGATAATTCTGCTCTGAAATTAGATCTTAGGCTCAGTAATTAGATCCCTGCCCAACTACTACAAATTCAAATTTTTCCCCCAAACCCTAGTCCTAGGTAATCAGCAAAATAAGATGATTACATCGACTTGATAAATGCAGTATGTTCTGTTCCTCTCTTGGAGACATATGAAGAAATTAACAGACTAAAAACTGAAAAATTCTACAAAAGAGAAAACTGTTGAATTGTATTTTACTCATCATTGGTCATACATTTATGACCAGAAAATCATAGCACATTACCAAACCAAGTAAACTTTAAATTCAAATTCTGTATCAACCCTGGGCTAGTTATGTAATTCCAAACTGCAAGCTCCCCTAGAGATCAGAATCTCATTGTTAGTGGCCTAGAACCCAAAAATATGAACTTTTGAGCAATCTGCATGAAATTCCAGTAACAGCTAAATTTGGGAACTTTGGACCTATACCCCCTTCACTTTGACCTGCCTATAATTTGCAGCAAAAGCAAACTCTCATCTAATTACATACCATTGGAAAGTTCATATACTCAGTATTTAAGTCTCTGCATTTGTCTTTTTTTTTTCTTCTTTTTTCTTTGTTTTTCCATTTGTTTTGATTCTTAAATTCCACATATGAGTGAAATAATATGGTATCTGTCCTTAAAAACTGACTCTTTTTAAAAAAGTTTTTATTTAAATTCCAGTTAGTTAACAAATAGTGTAGTATTGGTTTCAAGAGTAGAATTTAATGATTCATCACTTACATATAACACCCAGTGCTCATCACAAGTGCCCTACTTAATGGCCATTGCCCAGTTAACCTCTTAAATATAGAGAACAAACTGGTGTCACCAGAGGGAAGGTAGATGGGTATCGGATGGAATAGAAAAAGGAGATCAAGAGTGCACTCATCTTGGATGAGCACTGAGTAATGTATAGAATTGTTGAGTCATTATATTGTACATCTGAAACTAATATAACACTGTGGGTTAACTGTACTTCCATAAAAAATAAATATAAATAAAACTCACATACTTAGTTGACATTGCCCAATTTCCCAGAATGCCCCACATTGTTTGTCACCATCCTCTGCTAATATAATATAATAAATATAATATAATATAATATAATATAATAACTGTTCTCATGGAGAAGAAAAATGTTTTAAAGTTATATTATATGTCAAGTCAGTCAAATATTTACAGAGCACCTACTCATGCCAGATCTCTGCCTGGTACTGGAGGAAATGAAACTAAGTAAGGTAAGACTCATGTTCTTTAATAGGTAGCATTCCAGAGAAGATGGAATCTCAGATGATGGAGAGGAAAACCAAAAACATTTTATTTAATAGCTTTAAGGAAAACCTTCAAATCTGGTGCCAGTTATAGATGCTCAAGGACTAATGGAGGAAAAAAGTATTATTTATTCATTCACCCTTTAATAATTACCATATTTTAAACTTAACTAGTTTTCTATCCAACTGAACTGCATAAGCCTTCTTCCTTCTTTAGTTCAATCTTGGTTAATGGCCTTGCCATTCAACTTGGTCATTCTAACTAAAATTTCAGAGATTTCTGTATTTCTCATTCTGCCTTATTAGCTGCATTGAATTCATTGCCAAGCCTGGTGTCCTGGCTAAGGAGTTGGAAATTTATCATATAAACCAGGAAAAAGTCAAATACGGTCACTTTTGTTGTTTATCATTTTTTTGTTTAGAATGGCAAATATGGATGTGGTGTAGTAACTGGATGGGGAAGGGAGAGACAGAGTGGATAAAGAAAGCCAGGACACCGGTTAGGAACTATTCATAATCCCAGAGCAAAACTATGAGGACCTGAATTAAAGCAGCATTTGTAAGTGCGGTGGTTGAACCACGGGAGAA
>NW_024427107.1:11615308-11628634 GCF_017311325.1 Ursus maritimus
GGGGCTAGAAACAGACATGAGATTCAATTCTGATATAGTCAATAAGGCTTGGTAATAATACATATACCACAATTTCTTTATCCATTCATCCACCAATAGAGACATATTGTTTCCATGTCTTGGCTATCATAAATAATGGTGCTTTGAACATTGAGGTGCAAATATCTTTTTATTTTTTCATGTTTTTTTATTATATTATGTTAGTCACCATACAGTACATCCCTGGTTTTTGATGTAAAGTTCGATGATTCATTAGTTGCATATAGCACCCAGTGCACCATGCAATACGTGCCCTCCTTACTACCCATCACCAGTCTATCCCATTCTCCCACCCCCCCCTCTGAAGCTCTCAGTTTGTTTCTCAGAGTCCATAGTCTCTCATGCATCATTCCCCCTTCTGATTACCCCCCCTTTTTTTATCCCTTTCTTCCCCTACCTATCTTCCTAGATCTTATGTTCCATAGATGAGAGAAACCATATGATAATTGTCTTTCTGCTTGAACATATTCACTTAGCATTATCTCCTCCAGTGCCGTCCATGTTGCAGCAAATGTTGAAATCGCTCTTTTTGATAGCTGAGTAATATTCCATTGTATATATGGAACAGCAACTTCTTATCCATTTGGCGTCTGTGGAAGGGCATCCCTTAGTCTTCACGATTTATGTGTGACAATCGCTTGCTATGAACATTGGGATGCATATGGCCCGCTTCTTCACTGCACGCTGTATCTTTGGGTAAATACCCAGTAGTGCAATGCTGGATCATAGGGTAGCTCATCCAACATTTTAAGGGACCTCCACACTGTTTTCCAGAGTGGCTGTACCAACTTGCATTCCCACCAACAATGTAGGAGGGATCCTTTCTCCACATCCTCTCTCAGCAATTGTTTCTTTGCCTTGTCAATTTTTGTGCCATTCTAACTGGTGTAAGGTGGTATCTTAGTGTGGTTTTTGATTTGAATTCTCCCTGATGGCTAATGATTTTGAACATTTTCTGCGTATATTTAGCCATTTGTATGTTCATCGTTGGAAAAGTGTCTGTTCATATCTTTTCTGCTCATTTTATGATTTGATTAAGTTCTTGTAGATCTTGGATACCAGTCTTTTGTGTAGTATCATTTGCAAAATATCTTCTCCCTTTCCTGTGGACTGCCTCTTAGTTTTTTGACTGTTTCCTTGGCTGCGCAGAAGCTTTTTATCTGGATGAAGTCCGCCAAGTCATTTATCTTTTGTTTCTCTTGCCTTTGGAGATGTGTCATGAAAAAGGTTGCTTTGGCGATATCGTAGAGGTTGCTGCCTATGTTCTCCTCTTAGGATTTTGATGGATTCCTGTCTACATCGAGGTCTTTCATCCATTTTGGAGTTTCTTTGTGTATGGTGTGAGAGAGTGGTCAAGTTTCTAATTCTTTTGCGATGTGCTGTCCAATTTTCCCAGCACCATTTATTGAAGAGACTGTCTTTTTTCCACTGGATGTTTTTTCCTGCTTTATCAAAGATTTGTTGCCCAAAGAGCCGAGGTCCATTTCTGGTTCTCTATTCTGTTCCATTGGTCTATGTGTCTGTTTTTGTGCCAGTACCATGCTGTTTTGTGATCACAGCTTTGTAGTACAAGCTTGAAACCGGCATTGTGATGCTCCCCAGCTGTTTTTCCTTTTCAACAGTTCCCTTGGTGATTAGGGGCCTTTCTGGTTGCACACAAATTTAAGGGCTGTTTGTTCCAGTTCTTTGAAAGATGTCATTGGTATTTTGATCGGGATAGCATTGAAAGTGTAGATTGCTCTGGTTAGCATGGACATTTTAACTATGTTAATTCTTCCGATCCATGAGCATGGAATATTTTTCCATCTCTTTGTGTCTTCTTCAATGTCTTTCAAGAGTGATTTGTAGTTTTCTAGAATATAGGTCCTTTTACGCTCTGGTTAAGTTAATTCAAGGTAACGTATGGTTTTTGGTGCTATTGTAAATGGGATGGATTCCCTGATTTCTCTTTCTTCAGTCTCATTATTGTATAGAAATGCAACTGATTTCTGAGCATTGATTTTGTATCCCCACCACGTTACAAAAATTGCTCTATAACTTCTAATAGTTTGGGAGTGGATTCTTTTGGGTTTTCCATGTAGAGTATCATGTCATCTGTGAAGGGAGACATTTTGACTTCTTCTTGCCGATTTGGATACATTTATCCCTTTTTGTTGTCTGATTGCTGTTGCAAGGTCTTCTAGTAATATGTTGAATAATAGGTGGCAGAGTGGGGCATCCTTTTGTCGTGTTCCTGATTTAAGGAAAGGTTCCATTGAGAATGATATTATTTGCTGTAGGCTTTTACCTAGAAATGGTTTTTATGAGATTGAGGAATGTACCCTCCAACCCTACACTCTGAAGGGTTTTAATCCAGGAAAGGATGCTATATTTTGTCAAATGCTTTTTCTGCATCTATTAGAAAGAATCATATGATTTCTGAATTTTTTCTTTCTGGATAAAAATCTAAGACCCTGATCAATTTGGGAGATGTTGAACCACACTTCAGCATCTCAGGGATGAATCCACTTGGTCAAGTGATGGATAATCCTCTTTTAATGTACTGTTGGTTCTCATTAGCCAGGATCTTGTTGAGGATTTGGGCATCCATATTCATTAGGTAGGTTCTTAATTCTCCTCCTTTTGATGGGGTCTTTGCCTGGTTTGGGGATCAAAGGTAATATTGGCCTCATAGAATGAGTTTGGTAGATTTCTCTGTTTCTATTTTGTTGAATAGCTTTAGGAGAATAGGTATTATTTTTCTTTTGAATGTTTGGTAGAATTCCCCAGGAAAACCGGCTCTGGGCCTGAGTTTTGTTTTTGGAAGGTTGTTTATCACTGCTTCAATTTCTTCATAACTACATTGGCCTGTTTAAAAAATCAGTTTCTTCCTGTTACAGTCTTTGTAGCTTTATAGCTTTCTAGGAAGTCCTCCATCTCTTCAGATTGCTTAATTTATTGGCACACAAAGCTGTTGATAAAAGTTTTCTACTAATCCTTCCAATTTCATTGTTCTTGGTTGTGACCTCTTCTTTTCATTCATAATTTTTATTAATTTGGGTCCTTTTCTCTATTCTTTTGGATAAGTCTTGCCAGTGGTCCATCAATTTTTTATTAATTCTCTCAAAGAACCAGCTTCTAGTTCTGTTGATCTGCTCTACTCTACTCCTGGTTTCTAATTTTGATTTCTCCTCTTATCTTGGTCAACTGCTTCCTCGTGCATGGATTAGGTCTGTCCCTCTGTTGCTGTTCCAGTCTTGGTGAGTTATTAAAACTGCATTTTTAGATTTTTCTATTCTCTTGAGTGAGGCTTGGATGGCTATGTATTTCCCCTTAGGGACTGCCTTTGCAGTATCCCATAGGTTTTGGACCATTGTGTTTTCATTCTCGTTGGTCTCCATAAATTGTTTAAATTGATTTTTTTGATTTCCTGGTTATTGAATCATTCGAGCAGGATGGTTCTTAGTCTCCAAATGTTTGAGTTTCTTCCAAATTTTCCTTGTGGTTGAGTTCTAATTTCAAAGTATTGTGGTCTGAGAATATGCAGGGAATAATTTCAGTCTTTTGGTATTGGTTGAGACCTGTTTTGTGACCCAGAACATGGTATATTCTTATGAGAGTTCCATGGGCATTTTAAGAATAGAATGAGTATTCTTTGGTGGTTCTGGGGTGGAGTATTCTATATATATCTATGGTCAACTCTTGAGTATGGCATTCAAGCTCCTTGTTTCTTTGTCAATTTTCGCATGGGTGCTCTGTCTATTTCTGATAGTGGTGTGTTGAGGGTCCCCCACTATTAACGTATTTTTATCTTATATGTCTCTTTATTCTGGTTAAGAGTTGGCTCTTGTGTATCTTAGCTGCTCCCCTGTTGGGGGCATAGATATTCTAATTGTCAACTCCATTTGTTGGATACATCGCTTTAAGAATAATATAGTGCCTACTGTGTCTCTAACTATGTCTTTAGGTTTAAAATCCAATCTGTCTGATAGGAGAATTGCTACCCCGGCTTTCTTTTGAAGTCCATTGGCGTGAAAGATGGTATTCCATCCCTTTACTTTCAGTCTGAATGTATCTTTAACAGGTTCAAAATGAGTCTCTTCTAGACAGCAAATGGATGGGTCATGTCTTTTAACCAATCTGCAAACCTCTGTGTGGTGTTTTATGGGAGCATTTAGGCCACTTACATTGGCTGATTATTGAGAGATATGATTTCAATGATGCCATGTTGCCATAAGATTTTTTGTTCTATAGATTTATAACTTTCTGCTTCTGTATCACTCTTGGGGCCTTTTCTTTATAGGACCCCTTAATATCTCCTGTAGGGCTGGTTTCATGGTTACAAAATTGGTCAATGACTGGCGATATTCTGGAAGGTCTTTTGGTACTCCCATCAATTCTGAATGACAGCCTTGCTGGATAAAGGATCCTTGGCTGCATGTTTTTCTCTGAGGAGCTTTAAAAACCCCCAAGCTGAACCTTTCTCTCATTCCAGGTCAGTGTAGACAGGTCTGATTATGAGTTTGAATACCTTTGCCTTGGTATGTGAGAAGATTTCTTTGCCCTGGCCACTTTCTAATACTGTGTCCTTGGATCTAATATTTGCAATGCACTATGCGTGATGTGACATGGCGTAGGTTTGTCATGGTTGAGCTTGGGAGGGGCCCTCTCTGCCTCTTGGACCGCAGTGTTTGTTCCACCCGCTGATTAGGAAGTTTTCAGCTACAATTTGTTCAAATATCTCTTCTAGACTCTTTTTTCTCCACCCCCTCGGGGATACCAATGATTCTGACATTGGAATGTTTCACTGAGTCAGTAACTCGTAGCCTTCACATTCCTGAGCGTGGATTTTTTGAGTCAGATTCTATTCTAGCTTCTCTCTTCTACTAACCCATCTCTCCAATTCCGCGATTAGTCTTCTGCCTCATTCACCCTGGCGTCAGAGCCTCTAGTTTTGTCTGCATTTGATTCATAAATTTTTAATTTCTGCCAGATTCACCTCATTTTTCCAATCCTTAGAGATTCTATATTCTCATTAACATTTTCGTTATACTTTTCAAGTCTACACATCATCTTGACCATTGTTACTCTGAATTCCATTTCCGATAATTTGGTATATATCCATATCCATTAGTTCTGTGGCAGAGGCCACGAGAGCTCTTGCTCTTTCTTCTTGCTGGGGGGGATTTCTCCTTCTCGGTAATTCTGATGAGGAGAGGTTGTGGGCTTGTCCAGAGCCCAATATTGACCGGGGACCCAGGCTGTGCACTGTGTTTTGTAGGGATCTTAGGGATGTGAGCTTGCTTGATTTTCAGCCTGCTCTCTGAGGGAGGGCTTGCCATGCTGATACTCAGGCAGCCCTGTTTGGGTAGAGTCTCTCGATGTGCCCTGCGAGGAGATGGGGATGGGCACACTGTGACCGATGTTTCCAGGCCTTTGTTCTCTGGCAGCTTTAACAGCAGTTTGCTGTGCCTCTTCTCGAGAGTCAGAGCAGCAGCTGCCGAATCTCAGCCTCTGTCTCAGAACAAGGTCGGGACCTTCTCCACCTGCTGTTCTGGCCACTTTAACTCTGGTTCTGTTTGTGCTGCTAAAACCCTACAGCATCGGACTGTGTGCCCCACCGCCGGTGTCCCAGCCCTCACTTCCAGGAGCCAGCACATCTCTGTCCTTTGTGTTTCTTTTTTTTTTTTTTTTTTTAAAGATTTTATTTATTTAGTCGAGCAGAGATAGGGACAGCCAGCGAGAGGGAACACAAGCAGGGGGAGTGAGGAGAGGAAAGCAGGCTCATAGCGGAGGAGCTGATGTGGGGCTCAGATCATAATGCCGGGATCATCCTGAGCCGAAGGCAGACGCCCAACAGCTGTGCACCCAGGCGCTCCCAAGTCCTTGTGTGTTTCTAAGCATCGCCAGCTGCAGACCGCCAGCCGCCCAGCGCCTTCTCGGAGCTCCCAGCCCAGTCTGATTCCATGTGAGCACAACGGAGCTCTGGTTTTCAGACTGGTCGCGTGGGTTCCCAGCTCCGGTGCTCAGTCTGCTCTCGATGGGTGCCGGTCCATGGTCCACCCGCATCTCTCCCCGTGCAGGCTGGCCGCTTCCCAGCACTCCAAATGTGGTGCTCCCTCCCCCTTCGTTTATCTTTCAATATCTGTGTGCGGTTTCACAGCTCCTTGCCTGTACCTCAATACTCCAGCGCTGGAGATGTTCATTTTGTAGAGATCCAGATATACTTCCTCGTGCCTCATCTGATTCCGTGGATGTTCAGGATGGTCTGGTACCCTCTCAACTCAACTCTAGGGACCGGCTGAAAAGGGGATCTATCTCCTCCTGCATCTTCTGAAGAGACTGCAAATATCTTTTAAGTTAGTTATCATTTCCTTTAAATATATTGCTAGAAGTGGAATTGCTGGATCTATGGTCATTTTATTTTCATCTTTGAGGCTCTGCCTTTACTGTTTTCCATAATTATACCAGTTTACAATTCCACCAACAGTGCACAAGTGTTCTCTTTTCTCCACATCCATGTGTCAGCATTTGTTACTGCTTGTCTTTTATGATGGCCATTCTAACAAGCATTGAGGTGATATCTCATTGTGGTTTTGATTTTCATTTCCCTCATGATGCATGATATTGAACATCTTTTCATGTATCTAGTGTGGCCATTCATAAGCTTTTTGGACAATGTCTATTCAAGCCCTTGCCCATTGCAAAAATTAGATTATTTGGATTTTGCTCTTGAATTGAATTGTATGGGTCTTTACATATTTTGATATTAATCCTTATCAAGTATATTGGTTAGCAATTTTTCCCTAATTTCTGTAGATACCCTACTCACAAAGAAGTACAGCATAATTTCCATTCCCTCAAGCTTCACCATTGACTTTCTTCCAAAGATCACACAATAGAAGGAAGAGAAAGAATAACTTACAGTGCAGAAGTGTGAGCAAACATACTCAGATAATCAAGAGTTAACATCAACAGTGATAAGTCGTTGATATGGCATGATACTTGCCCGTTGTGATGTCCTGAAATGGCGTTTATCTCTATAGATTTTCCTCCCTCAAACCCATGAACTCCAATTCTTATCAGAAGAAAATCAGACAAATTCCGATTTGACAAACATACTACAAACATCTACCTGATCAGACCTTTTTAAAAGAGTCAAGGTCATCAAAAACAGAGAATCTACGAGTATCATAAGCAAGAAGAGCCTGTGGAACATGCTCACTAAATAGAAGTGGTACCCTGGATAAGATTCTAGGTAAACACCAGGAAATCTTGAATTAAAAGAGATTTTAGGCTAATAGTAATGTGTTGATATTTTTCCATTAATTGTAGCTTAAATTTACCTGTGTTACTAATTTACTAATATAAATGTTAATGATTAGAGCAATCTGGGAGTGGGGATGAAAGAACTCTCTGTACTATTCTTGCACAATTTTCTTGATAAATCAAAAACACTTTTAAAATTCAAATAATATAAAAATAAGGTAATATAAAAATAAAATTAGATTTCCCCAATCCAGTCTTAGAATTCCAACATCCAAATAATAAATTTCAGTAAGTGAAAAAAAAAAAAAAACTTGAAGAGCGAAAATTCAACAATTTTTCCAAATCAAAGAACATCAGTTTCTAGATTTAAAATTTGCACCATGTACAGCTGTGTTTC
This sequence comes from Ursus maritimus, assembly GCF_017311325.1. Classification (NCBI taxonomy): domain Eukaryota; kingdom Metazoa; phylum Chordata; class Mammalia; order Carnivora; family Ursidae; genus Ursus; species Ursus maritimus. The sequence goes on from NW_024427107.1 coordinate 11,622,993, forward strand.
CAGCTCAATAGATGAAAATAAACTCGCACCAAGGCATGGCATTATGAACTTCAGAACACTGGGAACAAGAAAATTTCCTACAACTTCTCATTAAAAACAACAGGCCACATAAAAAATATTAAGAATTGTTATAACCTCCATTTTCCCATAGTAACATTGAAAAATCTACAATAAACACCTTAAAAATTCTAAAGTGAAATAAATTTTTTTAAAAAGATTATTTATTTATTTGACAGAGAGAGAGATAGCCAGCGAGAGAGGGAACACAAGCAGGGGGAGTGGGAGAGGAAGAAGCAGGCTGCTCCACAGCAGAGAAGCCTGATGGCGTGGGAGCTTGATCCCCAGAAGTGCCAGGATCACGCCTGAGCCAAGACAGATGCTGAACGACTGAGCCACCCAGGTGCCCCTGAGTGAAATAAATTTTTAATCTAGATTTCTATACGTGTCAAAACCTTAGTCCTTAAGAACCAAATAAAGCCATTTTTGGACTTGCATGACCACACACATACACACACACACACACAAATTCACTTCCCATGTACTGTTTCTGGAAGATACTATCAGTCTTTAAAAAGAAAAAGATAATTCAAGATGAAGGAAGACAGACATGAGCATTAGGAAGCAAAGGGATTTAACGTAAGAGTAAAACAATGCAGGGGCTCCAGGGTGGTTCAGTCGGTTAAGCATCTGCCTTTGGCTCGGGTCTTAATCTCAGAGACCCCTGAGGATCAAGCCCCACATCAGGCTCCTGCTGGTGAGGAGCCTGCTTCTCCCTCTCCCTCTGCCTGCCACTCCCCCTCTTTGTGCTCTGTCAAATAAATAATATTTTTTAAAGGGTAAAACATGGAGCATCTGGGTGGCTCAGCCATTAAGTGTCTGCGCTCGGCTGCGGGGTCATGGGTCATGATCCCAGGCTACTGGGATCAAGCTCCGCATCAGGCTCCCTGCTCGCAGCGGGAGCCTGCTTCTCCTCTCACACTCCCCTTGCTTGTGTTCCTTCTCTTGCGTCTCTCTGTCAAATAAATAAATAAAATCTTTTAAAAAAGGGTAAAACAATATATCCAGCTGTCTAACAAGCAGAAGTGAGAACCCAGTCAAGTTAGAAGGTCCCAGAAGAGATTTATAAAATACCTGATGTATCTGTGCATATGGAGAAGAGAGACTCAGGCAACTGTTGAATTAGATTGGAATGAATCATACACAGAAAATTAATATTGAAAAATGTTACTATTTTATATATATTAAAAATATAAATGAAATATCTATTTCATTTAAAAATGACTTTAAATGAAATATTGACTTAATTGAGTCTTCTTATATATAATATGTATTTTATATGATTTATTACATATTATATTTAAAATGTATATATTATGAAAAGGCACAGAATAGGTAATGGAAAAGTTTTATATGATAGAATCAAGGGATGAAGAAGCAAAGTACATTTTCCTATAGTGGAATGGGAAAGCTCCTAAATAATGCTAAATATTGGAAAACTGAGACTGTAATAATATAAGCAATATAGACATGTTATTTAGAGATATGGAGATAATCATCAAACTGTAGATTCACACATAAGTGTACATAAAAATTTATTGTACATAAATTTGCATAAAATTCTGTTTAAAAATAAAACTTATAAAATTTATTAAAAAACTATAAAAATTTATAAAAATATATTTACATTCAACATATTAAAACATGCATTTATTGAATTTCTGTTTTGTGACAGGTTTGGGTCATAAGTGTTTCTAGTGCATACCTGATTTAAAATAAGGTTTTGGGAGGATTTTTAAATTTTATGTACAAGGAATGATAACAAGATTAACTTATGCAGAATGCTGCCGACTACTCCTGCTGTCTGGGAGAAAAAGAAAAACTTGTATCTACAACTCTTAAAGATATATGAATAATGGAGAGAATCCATTCCTCAGGACCTCCAATGCAATTTCAGTTTGTGTTTCTACTGACAGGTGTGATTGTCTTTGGCCCCTTTGACAACAGATGGGAGTAAGAATCCAGGTGGGCATATTACTATGGATATTTATGAAGAAATTGATTTTTCTTCTTTTCTATAAGAATGAGAAACATCAGTACTTCAGTATGCATTGCTCTTGATTTCCCCAAATAAATAATTCATTTGACTGCCAAGGTTTTGATGGAACTGCAAGTCCTTGAAGAGGTTACATTGAGTAAAATGTCATTTTACATTGAAGAGCCAAAGTTATGAGATTAAGGCCCACCCACGGTGTGCAGAAATGGTGTGTCACTCTTTTGTCTGTTTCTCACCACTGTAATTAAAGAAAGCATATCGTTGATAGCTCCCAAATCCTTCATAATTGGTGAGTGAGCTTTTTCTGATAGGCTGAACTCTTCTGAAGACTGCCCCCTCTTTCTTTGAATTAAGAGAAATTTGATCAACGCTAATCTATGCGCTAGCCACAAATGTTCAGTTTTCAACTCTCCAGCAAGTTACAGTGAAACCACAGACCCCAAACTCATCATGCGAGTTTTTTTCCTCCTGCTTCGCTTTTTTCGTTGCAACCCCAATTCTACCTTATTTCTTTCCCCTTACTAATCTGAAATGCCTCTGCTTACCTATCACCAGTAACAGTTACTGAATTCTGAGGCATCAATGATTTTCACCAATTTTAAAATGAATCAGATCTGCCACCTCTAGCTCACTTTTCTTGGAGATACATTCCCAAGAGACTTGTTCCTTTTCAAGAGAAGTATTTCTTACTTTGTGGGACTGTGAATTAAAGTTCACTCTTTAAATATAATAATTGTTTTAAAAATCTAGATATTTCATTATTTGGTAATAAAGAAAGAGTTCTAGAAAAAAGTTAATAATTCTCCCTGAAACCTATCATCACCTATGTCCAATAATTTTTCCAGAATAATAAACAGAAAACCTCTGAGCTCAAGCGATGTTTGGCTCAACCAAAGTCAGCATTCATCAAATGAACAAAAACTCAGCATTTTTTTTAAACAACTTATACTAAGTTTGGATTATAACTGAAAATTTGATTTCAGAAAGGAAATTTCAGTACTTTAAATGTACTTCCCAATGACTAAAACAGAATTATAAACTCTCTTTACTAAATTGTACTGCTTTCTATAATATGATTTTGACATACTTATTATCCATAAATAATCAAGCTCATAACAAAAATTGGATATATCTATATTTTTTATTCTTCATTTACTTTGAAAACTTATCTAGAACTACTATGTCATATAATTTGGAAAACTCCCTGAACACATCAAAAACCTGGATCTTTTTACTCACTAAAAACAGAAAACAAATCCGATTTCTGGTTTAAAAAAAATTAAAGTAACAGCAATCGCTCTATTTTCTGCCTAAATGTAAAAGGCTCCTTGGAAGCATTCCCACTAGTGATTGTAAGTTAACCTTTTCTCCCCAAAGAAAGCATTATTCATTTTACCTAAAGGTCACCAAGTTCCATTATGCCACCTGGGTTCCCACACATATGACTAAAATCACAAAAAGAACATTTCTGAAATTAGAAATAGATGCTGTCCTTGGCTTTAGAGTTTATTAGGAAGACTGCACAATTATGTCTGACTTAGTATCAAAGAGGTGCTTCGGCTAATTTTTACTTATTACTTGTTTTCTGAAACTCTCTGTAAGAATTGCAATGAGATTCCATACAAACATCGCAACTTACTAATCCATGATAGGAATCAAATTCCATGATTGTGGACATACAGATATTCAAAGACAGAAATAAAGCTTGCTTTCTCCCACTTCCCAATCTTCATGGTCTATTCACCACTTACCTGCACCATTATTTTCTCAAAGAAAAGTCTTACTCTTTATGTTGGGGGTAAGACCATCCAGAGAAAGTTAGCTATAATATATAGTCTTTTAGATAATAAAATTTGAATAAAATTAATTTCCTGGAGATATCATGCATTAACTTAAAATATTTGTTTTCAGGGGCGCCTGGATGGCACAGTCAGTTAGTGTGGGACTCTTAGGTTTTGGCTCAGGTCAGGATCCTCAGTCCCTAAGATCCTGCTCTGTGCTCAGCGGGAAATTCTGCTTGAAGAGTCAGCAATACGTAATGAATTTTTAAAGTACAATGATTATCCCACCACGTTACAAAATTGCTCTATAACTTCTAATAGTTTGGGAGTGGATTCTTTTGGGTTTTCCATGTAGAGTATCATGTCATCTGTGAAGGGAGACATTTTGACTTCTTCTTTGCCGATTTGGATACATTTTATCCCTTTTTGTTGTCTGATTGCTGTTGCAAGGTCTTCTAGTAATATGTTGAATAATAGTGGCAGGAGTGGGCATCCTTGTCGTGTTCCTGATTTAAGGGAAAGGCTTCCATTGAGAATGATATTTGCTGTAGGCTTTTCCTAGATGGTTTTTATGAGATTGAGGAATGTACCCTCCAACCCTACACTCTGAAGGGTTTTAATCCGGAAAGGATGCTATATTTTGTCAAATGCTTTTTCTGCATCTATTGAAAGAATCATATGATTTCTGAATTTTTCTTTCTGGATAAAATCTAAGACCCTGATCAATTTGGGAATGTTGAACCACACTTGCATCTCAGGGATGAATCCCACTTGGTCATGATGGATAATCCTTTTAATGTACTGTTGGATTCTATTAGCCAGGATCTTGTTGAGGATTTGGGCATCCATATTCATTAGGGAAATTGGTCTGTAATTCTCCTTTTTGATGGGGTCTTTGCCTGGTTTGGGGATCAAGGTAATATTGGCCTCATAGAATGAGTTTGGTAGATTTCCTTCTGTTTCTATTTTTTGAAATAGCTTTAGGAGAATAGGTATTATTTCTTCTTTGAATGTTTGGTAGAATTCCCCAGGAAAACCGTCTGGGCCTGGAGTTTTGTTTTTTGGAAGGTTGTTTATCACTGCTTCAATTTCTTCATAATTAATTGGCCTGTTTAAAAAAATCAGTTTCTTCCTGTTACAGTCTTTGTAGTTTATAGCTTTCTAGGAAGTCCTCCATCTCTTCCAGATTGCTTAATTTATTGGCACAAAGCTGTTGATAAAAGTTTCTACTAATCCTTCCAATTTCATTGTTCTTGGTTGTGACCTCTTCTTTTTCATTCATAATTTTATTAATTTGGGTCCTTTCTCTATTCTTTTGGATAAGTCTTGCCAGTGGTCCATCAATTTTATTAATTCTCTCAAAGAACCAGCTTCTAGTTCTGTTGATCTGCTCTACTCTACTCCTGGTTTCTAATTCATTGATTTCTCCTCTTATCTTGGTCAACTGCTTCCTCGTGCATGGATTAGGTCTGTCCCTCTGTTGCTGTTCCAGCTTCTTGAGGTGAGATTATTAAAACTGCATTTTAGATTTTTCTATTCTTTTGAGTGAGGCTTGGATGGCTATGTATTTCCCCCTTAGGACTGCCTTTGCAGTATCCCATAGGTTTTGGACCATTGTGTTTTCATTCTCGTTGGTCTCCATAAATTGTTTAAATTGATTTTTGATTTCCTGGTTTATTGAATCATTCCTGAGCAGGATGGTTCTTAGTCTCCAAATGTTTGAGTTTCTTCCAAATTTTTCCTTGTGGTTGAGTTCTAATTTCAAAGTGTTGTGGTCTGAGAATATGCAGGGAATAATTTCAGTCTTT
>NW_024427107.1:11628644-11637301 GCF_017311325.1 Ursus maritimus
TGAATCATTCAGAGCAGGATGGTTCTTAGTCTCCAAATGTTTGAGTTTCTTCCAAATTTTCCTTGTGGTTGAGTTCTAATTTCAAAGTGTTGTGGTCTGAGAATATGCAGGGAATAATTTCAGTCTTTGGTATTGGTTGAGACCTGTTTTGTGACCCAGAACATGGTATATTCTTATGAAGGTTCCATGGGCATTAGAATAGAATGAGTATTCTTTGGTTCTGGGGTGGAGTATTCTATATATATCTATGGTGTCCAACTCGTTGAGTATGGCATTCAGCTTCCTTGTTTCTTTGTCAATTTTCGCATGGGTGCTCTGTCTATTTCTTGATAGTGGTGTGTTGAGGTCCCCCACTATTAACGTATTTTTATCTATATATGTCTCTTTTATTCTGGTTAAGAGTTGGCTTCTTGTGTATCTTAAGCTGCTCCTGTTGGGGGCATAGATATTTATAATTGTCATATCCATTTGTTGGATACATCCTTTAAGAATAATATAGTGCCCTCTGTGTCTCTAACTATGTCTTTAGTTTAAAATCCAATCTGTCTGATAGGAGAATTGCTACCCCGGCTTTCTTTGAAGTCCATTGGCGTGAAAGATGGTATTCCATCCCTTTACTTTCAGTCTGAATGTATCTTTAGGTTCAAAATGAGTCTCTTCTAGACAGCAAATGGATGGGTCATGTCTTTTAACCAATTCTGCAAACCTCTGTGTGGTGTTTTATGGGAGCATTTAGGCCACTTACATTGAGACTGGATTATTGAGAGATATGATTTCCATGATGCCATGTTGCCAGTAAATTTTTTGTTTCTATAGATTTAATAATTTTCTGCTCTGTATCACTTTGGGGCCTTTTTACTTTATAGGACCCCTTAATATCTCCTGTAGGGCTGGTTTCATGGTTACAAAATTGGTCAATGACTGGCGATATTCTGGAAGGTCTTTATTTCTCCATCAATTCTGAATGACAGCCTTGCTGGATAAAGGATCCTTGGCTGCATGTTTTTCTCTGAGCTTTAAAAAGCCCCCCAAGCTGAACCTTTCTCTCATTCCAGGTCAGTGTAGACAGGTCTGATGTAATTCTGATACCTTGCCTTGGTATGTGAGAAATTTCTTTGCCCTGGCCACTTTCAATACTGTGTCCTTGGATCTAATATTTGCTAATGCACTATGACGTGATGTGACATGGCGTAGGTTTGTCATGGTTGAGCTTGGGAGGGGCCCTCTCTGCCTCTTGGACACGAATGTTTGCTTCCTCGCTAGATTAGGAAGTTTTCAGCTACAATTTGTTCAAATATCTCTTCTAGACTTCTTTTTTTCTCCACCCCCTCGGGATACCAATGATTCTGACATTGGAATGTTTCACTGAGTCAGTAATCGTAACCTACATTCCTGAGCGTGATTTTTTGAGTCCAGATTCTATTCTAGCTTTCTCTCTTCTACTAACCCATCTCTCCAATTCCGCGATCTCGTCTTCTGCCTCATTCACCCTGGCCGTCAGAGCCTCTAGTTTTGTCTGCATTTGATTCATAGAATTTTTAATTTCTGCCAGATTCACTCTCATTTCCAATTCCTTAGAGATTCTATATTCTCATTAACATTTTCGCATCACTTTTTCAAGTCTACACATCATCTTGACCATTGTTACTCTGAATTCCATTTCCGATAATTTGGTTATATCCATATCCATTAGTTCTGTGGCAGAGGCCACAGACTCATTGTCTTTTCTTGCTGGGGGATTTTCCTCCTCCTTCTCATTCTGATGAGGAGAGGTTGTGGGCTTGTCCAGAGCCCAAATTATTGACCGGGACCCAGGCTGTGCACCCTTGTTTTGTAGGGATCTTAGGGATGTGGGCTTCTTGATTTTCAGCCTCCGCTCTCTGGAGGGAGGGGCCTGCCATGCTGATACTCAGGCAACCCTGTTTGGGTAGAGTCTCCGTGTGCCCTGCGAGGAGATGGGGATGGGCACACTGTGAGCCGATGTTTCCAGGCCTTTGTTCTCTGGCAGCTTTCAGCAGTTTGCTGTGCCTCTTCTGAGAGTCAGAGCAGCAGCTGCCGAATCTCAGCCTCTGTCTCAGAACAGAGGGATCGCGGACTGCTCTCCACCGCCGTTCTGGCCACTTTAACTCTGGTTCTGTTTGTGCTGCTAAAACCTCTGCAGCATCCCGGATGTGTGCCCCACACCCGCCGGTGTCCCAGCTCCCTCACTTCCAGGCCAGCACACATCTCTGTCCTTTGTGTTTCTTTTTTTTTTTTTTTTAAAGATTTTATTTATTTAGTCGACAGAGATAGAGACAGCCAGCGAGAGAGGGAACACAAGCAGGGGGAGTGGAGAGAGAGCGAAAGCAGGCTCATAGCGGAGGAGCTGATGTGGGGCTCGATCCCATAATGCCGGGATCACTTCCTGAGCCGAAGGCAGACGCCCAACCGCTGTGCCACCCAGGCGCCTCCCAAGTCCTTTGTGTTTCTAACATCGCCAGCTGCCAGCCGCCAGCCGCCCAGCGCCTCTCTCCGGGAGCCTCCCAGCCCCAGTCTGATTCCATTGAGCACAATCGGAGCTCTGGTTTTTCAGACTGGTCGCGTGGGTTCCCCAGCCACGGTCTCAATCTGCTCTCGAGGGTGCCGGTCCATGAGTCCACCCCATTCTCTCGTGCAGGCTGCCGCTTCCCAGCACTCCAAATGTGGTGGCTCCCTCCCCCCTTCCGTTTATCTTCAATATCTGTGTGCGGTTTCACAGCTCCTTGCCTGTACTAATACTAGCGCTGGAGATGTTCATATTTGTAGAGATCCAGATATGCTTCCTGCGTGCCTCATGATTCCGTGGATGTTCAGGATGGTCTGGTACCCCTCCAACTCAACTCAGGGGACCGAAGGAAAAGGGGTCCCTACTCCTCCGCCACCTTCTGAAGAGACTGCAAATATCTTTTAAGTTAGTTATCATTTCCTTTTAAATATATTGCTAGAAGTGGAATTGCTGGATCCTATGGTCATTTTATTTTCATCTTTGAGGCTCTGCCTTTACTGTTTTCCATAATTATACCAGTTTACAATTCCACCAACAGTGCACAAGTGTTCTCTTTTCTCCACATCCATGTGTCAGCATTTGTTACTGTTGTCTTTTTATGATGGCCATTCTAACAAGCATTGAGGTGATATCTCATTGTGGTTTTGATTTTCATTTCCTCATGATAGCAGATATTGAACATCTTTCATGTATCTATTGGCCATTCATAAGCTTTTTGGACAAATGTCTATTCAAGCCCTTGCCCATTGTAAAAATTAGATTATTTGGATTTTGCCTATGGAATTAGTTGTATGGGTCTTTACATATTTTGATATTAATCCCTTATCAAGTATATGTGGTTAGCAATTTTTCCCTAATTTCTGTAGATACCCTACTCACAAAGAAGTACAGCATAATTTCCCATTCCCTTGGCAGCTTCACACATGTGACTTTCTTCCAAAGATCCCACAATAGAAGGGAAGAGAAAAGAATAACTTACAGTGCAGAAGTGTGACAAAAAACTATCTCAGATAATCAAGGTTAACATCAACAGTGATAAGTCGTTGATAGCATGTATACTTGTTGTGATGTCCTGAAATGGCGTTTATCTCTATAGTTTTCCTCCTCAAACCCATAACTCCATTCTTATCAGAAGAAAATCAGACAAATTCCAGTTGACAAACATACTACAAAAATACCTGATCAGCCTTTTTAAAAGAGTCAAGGTCATCAAAAACAGAAAGTCTGAGAAATTATCATAAGCAAGAGAAGCCTATGGAGACATGCTCACTAAATAGAAAGTGGTACCCTGGATAAGATTCTAGGTAAACACCAGGAAATCTTGAATAAAAGATGGGATTTTTAGCTAATAGTAATGTGTTGATATTTTTCCATTAATTGTAGCAAATTTACCGTGTTACTTAATTTACTAATATAAATGTTAATATTAGAGCAATCTGGGAGTGGGGGCATGAAAAGAACTCTCTGTACTATTCTCACAATTTTCTTGTAAATCAAAAACACTTTTAAAATTCAAATAATATAAAATAAGGTAATATAAAAATAAAATTAGATTCCCAATCCAGTCTTAGAATTCCAATATCCAAATAATAAATTTCAGTAAGTGAAAAAAAAAAACTTGAAGAGCACATTCAACAATTTTTTCCAAATCAAAGAACATCAGTTTCTAGATTTAAAATTTGCACCATGTACAGCTGTGTTTCCAGCTCAATAGATGAAAATAAACTCGCACCAAGGCATGGCATTATGAACTTCAGAACACTGGGAACAAGAAAATTTCCTACAACTTCTCATTAAAAACAACAGGCCACATAAAAAAATATTAAGAATTGTTATAACCTCCATTTTCCCATAGTAACATTGAAAAATCACAGATAAACACCTTAAAAATTCTAAGTGAAATAAATTTTTTTAAAGATTTTATTTATTTATTTGACAGAGAGAGATAGCCAGCGAGAGAGGGAACACAAGCAGGGGAGTGGGAGAGGAAGAAGCAGGCTCTCCGCAGCAGAGAAGTTGATGGCGTGTGGGCTTGATCCCAGAATGCCAGGATCACGCCTGAGCCAAAGGCAGATGCTGAACGACTGAGCCACCCAGGTGCCCTGAGTGAAATAAATTTTAATCTAGATTTCTATACTGTCAAACCTTTAATCCTTAAGAACCAAATAAAGCCATTTTTGGACTTGCATGACCACACACATACACACACACACACACAAATTACTTCCCATGTACTGTTTCTGGAAGATACTATCAGTCTTTAAAAAGAAAAAGATAATTCAAGATGAAGGAAGACACATGAGCATTAGGAAGCAAGGGATTTAACGTGAAGAGTAAAACAATACAGGGGCTCCAGGGTGGTTCAGTCGTTAAGCATCTGCCTTTGGCTCAGGTCTTAATCTCAGGACCCCTGGGATCAAGCTCCCACATCAGGCTCCCTGCTGAGTGAGGAGCCTGCTTCTCCCTCTCTCCTCTGCCTGCCACTCCCCTCTTTGTGCTCTGTCAAATAAATAATATTTTTTTAAAGGGTAAAACATGGAGCATCTGGGTGGCTCAGCCATTAAGTGTCTGCCTTCGGCTCGGGTCATGGGTCATGATCCCAGGCTACTGGGATCAAGCTCTCGCATCAGGCTCCCTGCTCGCAGCTGGGAGCCTGCTTCTCCCTCTCACACTCCCCTTGCTTGTGTTCCCTTCTCTTGTCTCTCTCTGTCAAATAAATAAATAAAATCTTTTAAAAAAGGGTAAAACAATATATCCAGCTGTCTAACAAGCAAAGTGAGAACCCAGTCAAGTTAGAAGGTCCCAGAAGAGATTTATAAAATACCTGATGTATCTGTGCATATGGAGAAGAGACTCAGGCAACTGTTGGATTAGATTGGAATGAATCATACAGAAAATTAATATTGAAAAATGTTACTATTTTATATATATTAAAAATATAAAATGAAAATATCTATTTTACTTAAAAATGACTGTTAAATGAAATATTGACTTAATTGAGTTTCTATATATATAATATGTATTTATATGATTTATTACATATTATATTTAAAATGTATATATTATGAAAAGGCACAGAATAGGTAATGGAAAAGTTTTTTATATGATAGAATCAAGGGATGAAAGAGCAGTACATTTTCCTATAGTGGAATGGAAAGCTCCTAAATAATGCTAAATATTGGAAAACTGAGACTGTAATAATATAAGCAATATAGACATGTTATTTAGAGATATGGAGATAATCATCAAACTGTAGATTCACACATAAGTGTACATAAAAATTTATGTGTACATAAATTTATAAAATTCTGTTTAAAAATAAAACTTATAAAATTTATTAAAAAACTATAAAAATTTATAAAAATATATTTACATTCAACATATTAAAACATGCATTTATTGAATTTCTGTTTTGTGACAGTTTGGGTATAAGTGTTTCTGTGCATACCTGATTTAAACAAAAGGTTTTGGGAGTGATTTTTAAATTTTATGTACAAGGAATGTAACAAGATTAACTTATGCAGAATGCTGCCGACTACTCCTGCTGTCTGGGAGAAAAAGAAAACTTGTATCTACAACTCTTAAAGATATGAATAATGGAGAGAATCCCATTCCTCAGGACCTCCAATGCAATTTCAGTTTGTGTTTCTACTGGCAGGTGTGATTGTCTTTGGCCCCTTTGACAACAGATGGGAGTAAGAATCCAGGTGGGCATATTACTATGGGATATTTATGAAGAAATTGATTTTTCTTCTTTTCTATAAGAATGAGAAACATCAGTACTTCAGTATGCATTGCTCTTGATTTCCCCAAATAAAATAATTCATTTGACTGCCAGGTTTTGATGGAACTGCAAGTCCCTGAAGAGGTTACATTGAGTAAAATGTCATTTACATTGAAGAGCCAAAAGTTATGAGATTAAGGCCCACCCACGGTGTGCAGAAATGGTGTGTCACTCTTTTGTCTGTTTCTCACCACTGTAATTAAAGAAAGCATATCGCTGATAGCTCCCAAATCCTTCATAATTGGTGATGAGCTTTTTTCTGATAGGCTGAACTCTTCTGAAGACTGCCCCCTTTTCTTTGAATTAAGAGAAATTTGATCAACGCTAATCTATCGCGCTAGCCACAAATGTTCAGTTCTTAACTCTCAGCAAGTTACAGTGAAACCACAGACCCCAAACTCATCATGCAGTTTTTTTCCTCCTGCTTCCTTTTTCGTGCAACCCAATTCTACCTTATTTCTTTCCCCTTACTAATCTGAAATGCCTCTGCTTACCTATCACCAGTAACAGTTACTGAATTCCCTGAGGCATCAATGATTTTCACCAATTTTAAAATGAATCAGATCTGCCACCTCTAGCTCTTTTTCTATGGAGATACATTCCCAAGACTTGTTCCTTTTCAAGAGAAGTACTTACTTTGTGGGACTGTGAATTAAAGTTCACTGCTTTAAAAAATAATAATTTGTTTTCCAAGCAATCTAATATGTTCATTATTTGGTAATAAAGAAGAGTTCTAGAAAAGTTAATAATTCTCCTGAAACCTATCATCACCTATGTCCAATAATTTTTCAGAATAATAAACTGAAAACCTCTGAGCTCAAGCGATGTTTGGCTCAACCAAAGTCAGCATTCATCAAATGAACAAAAACTCAGCATTTTTTTTTAAACAACTTATACTAAGTTTGGATTATAACTGAAATTTGATTTCAGAAAGGAAATTTCAGTACTTTAAATTACTTCCCAATGACTAAAACAGAATTATAAACTCTCTTTACTAAAATTGTACTGCTTTCTATAATATGATTTTGACATACTTATTATCCATAAATTCAAGCTACATAACAAAAATTGGATATATCTATAGATTTTTATTCTTCATTTACTTTGAAAACTTATCTAGACTACTATGTCATATAATTTGGAAAACTCCCTGAACACATTTTTCAAAATGGACATCTTTTTACTCACTAAAAACAGAAAACAAATTCCATTTCTGGTTTAAAAAAATTAAAGTAACAGCAATGCCTATTTTCTGCCTAAATGTAAAGGCTCCCTTGGGAAGCATTACCCAAGTGATTGTAAGTTAATCCTTTCTCCCAAAGAAAGCATTATTCATTTTTACCTAAGGTCACCTTAGTTCCATTATGCCACCTGGGTTCCCACACATATGACTAAAATCACAAAAAGAACATTTCTGAAATTAGAAATAGATGCTGTCCTTGGCTTTAAGAGTTTATTAGGAAGACTGCACAATTATGTCTGACTTAGTATCAAAAGAGGTGCTTCTCGGCTAATTTTTACTTATTACTTGTGGTTTTCTGAAACTCTCTGTAAGAATTAGCATGAGTATTCCATACAAATACACCAACAACTGAATCATGATAGGAATGTAAATTCCATGATTGTAGGTACACAGATATTTGCAAGACAGAAATAAAGCTTCTTTCTCCCACTTCCCAATCTTCATGGTCTATTCACCACTTACCTGCACCATTATTTTTTCTCAAGAAAAGTCTTACTCTTTATGTTGGGGTAAGACCATCCAGAGCAAAGTTGCTATAATATATAGTCTTTTAGAAATAATAAAATTTGAATAAAATTAATTCTCCTGGGAGATATCATGCATTAACTTAAAATATTTGTTTTCAGGGGCGCCTGGATGGCACAGCCAGTTATGTGGGACTCTTGGTTTTGGCTCAGGTCAGGATCTCAGCGTCCCAAGATCCTGCTCTGTGCTCAGCGGGAATTCTGCTGAAGAGTCAGCAATACGTAATGAATTTTTAAAGTACAATGATCCCCCCCCCCCCCCCCCCCCCGCTGAACCCTTTCTCTCATTCCAGGTCAGTGTAGACAGGTCTGATGTAATTCTGATACCTTTGCCTTGGTATGTGAGAAATTTCTTTGCCCTGGCCACTTTCAATACTGTGTCCTTGGATCTAATATTTGCTAATGCACTATGACGTGATGTGACATGGCGTAGGTTTGTCATGGTTGAGCTTGGGAGGGGCCCTCTCTGCCTCTTGGACACGAATGTATGTTTCCCTCGCTAGATTAGGGAAGTTTTCAGCTACAGTTTGTTCAAATATCTCTTCTAGACCTCTGTTTTTCTCCACCCCCTCGGGGATGCCG
>NW_024427107.1:11637326-11705538 GCF_017311325.1 Ursus maritimus
TCACTGGATCTGCTTGGTACTGACCTTTGACCTCCCAGCTGAACTGTGAGACATGAAGTCTGTTGTTGAGCCACTAGGCTACCATATTTTTGCTTACACAACAGTCTGAGCTGCTAAGATACACACAACTTCTCCAAGGAAGCTTCTTCCCCCTCTGATGTTGGAGTCTTTGCTGCATAAGATGGAATAGAGTGAACTCTCAGAACAAATCGAAGTAGTTCTCTTCAGAAAGCAGCTCAAGCTACAGAAAGACTTCCCTGAGGGTGGACATTCACGCCAAGCTGCCTTAGAGACTCCATGTTCAGCAGAGTTAATCACAGCCTTTGTGCCTCATTCTTCTATTCTCATCATTATGGTTTCATTTGTGCATCCGTTATCCTCCAGCAGGAGGGGGCTCCCATTGGCCCATTGCCTACAGCCTGCCAACTCTGGTTAGGCTGAGAGAATGATCAGAGCTTCATAGCAAAGAGAATAGAAATGGAAATGCATGTGCCCTGAGTATTATTATTCGGTATTTGCGAACAGATGATCAGAAATCCTTCCTTCCACAGATGACCCTCAAGGCCTTTGTTTCTGCCAAAGAGTCATTGTGATGGTGTACAAGATATTTTGGTTTGGAGAATACCAGAGTTAATGGGGAATGAGGAGCTTCCAGGGGACAATGGCTCCTCTCACATCTTCCACAACCTTCTTGCCACTGCTTATCAGACACAGGGAGGAAGCAAGTCTCTGGGGGTGACTCTAGATGTCAGACTGACCAAGCAAACCAAACTTAGCTGTTTAAATATGCTTTAGGTCTGAAATATGCTACTTCTGTTACTCTGCAAAAGTTCAATGGAATGGAATGACCAGAAATGTTGCACATTCCAAAAACACAAAGTCTTACTAAATTCTTGTAAGTTGTCCTGAGTACTTGTTTATAGCTTCGTGCCAGAGAAAGAATATAAACAGATTTTCCGTTGTATCAGACTAATATACTCATTACTAAGAGGGGGAAAACCATATCATTATACCCAGAGTCATTTTCCTTATTAGGATGGAGCAATAATTTATAGGCCACGAAAGGATATTGTGCAAGGTGACATGGCTCAAATATGACTGGCTTGATAGAATTTCCTGTTCACATATTTTATTCATTTCAAAGCTCAGCCAATACTTCACCAATTTATGAAATATTTTTGTTCTTTTCCCCCAAAAAAAAAAATGTATTCCCTCTTGTGCTTTTAGCCTCTTAATAATTGACCACAGTTTAGGTTTTGGGAGCCAATGTTCAAACACAATTCAATCGCATAATTGAAGAAAAGAAACATCAGTGCCTAGTAGTTTGGTTTGGTTGTCTAATTGTATTAAAGTACGGTGTCCTTTGGGTATTCTCAGATCCTGGCTAAACAGCACCCCTCATTCTGACCCGATGCTGACCACCTGAGCCTGCATAAGCAGATTCCAAACACATGCAGACACCTCGTGAGCTCATTCTTTTATTACCATTAGGGTTCATATGGCGTTACTGCAACATACTGTAGGCAATGTAGTTTTGGCTTAACTCATCTTATATATATATATTTGGCTTCTGAGGAATCCAGGTAACAACACTAGCTTATGGCACGGTATCAGGAGAGACGGTTGGCACAGGAGGGAGCAGGCCAGTTCATAGTTGACTCTGCATTCATTTCTGGGAAAATCGCTTTTCTCTTAGCTGAAAAGACAAGGGGCAGGAGGAACTGTAGGACCTATTGCATGGGGATGCTCTGCATAAATTTAAATGAAGTAACAGTTATGAAACAATTCAAGTATGGCTAGACATAGGGTGGGAAGAATTGGTCATGTCCTTGCTACTTAAGTCCCCATCTGAGTTTAACACTCAGGAGGACCCAAGGGGTAGCGGAGAGCAGAGACGAGGTGGGCCAGCTCTCCTGCCTTCACCCTTCACCAGCTTTCTTTGTTATCGTCCACTCCCCCAGTCTTATTTTGCCTACCGATCAGGCTATTCTCCAAGGGTATGGAAGTTCCTGGGGAGGAGGCACCCCCAGACTGGCATATGCCAGCTCAGCTGAAGGGAAAAACTCCCATGAATCCACGTGAAAGGCGGAGGCTCCAAGGAGCTAGTTACTTTGAGAGACTCAAGCAGGCACAGACTCCAGGGCCCGCCTGGCTGGAAGATGCGGGTCAAGCCCTTCTGAATGCACAGCGGCCTTTTGCCACTCCATAGCCATGCAAATTCCTTCTGAGAACTGAACTGATTTTTTTCCCTGAGATTTGTTGCTTCTAGGAATGAGATGAGACATTCAAACTCATTTCCCTAGAGGCTTAAACCAAATTTGAAACTAGCAGTGAAAACAGTGAAAGACCAATACTCCCGCCAGCTGGCTCTCCTACAATACCCAACATCGTATGGGAAGTTGTAATATGTTGTGTGATTACCTCCTCTTTTTTATTTGTTTGCTTTCTCCTCTATTTCTGAGTTATCTTTCTTCATTTTGTGAAGAACAATATAAATATATAATGTTTTCATATTGGAAAACAAGTTTGTTCCAAGCAGGTGGGTTATTTTTTATTTCTGGAATACTTTGAACAGGAAGTTGTCATTTTTGTTTTCCTCCTTGTGAAAGGTAAAGAAAGAGTAACCACAGAGCTAGGTACATAATGATTATAACAAGGAATTATTTTATTGGAATCCTACATGATCTTGGTTATTAGGTTGCTGGTTTTCTGTATGCCCAACCCTTTTCAAACTGTGAAATTTGCTCAGTTTTTATTAAACATGATGGTATTTCAGCCAGAGTTTAATCTTCTGCTCAAATTGTTATATTTCTTGAGCCCAAAATTCAGAAAGAATGAGTGCATGTTGTGTAATTGTCTCTTTACCTAATATTACATACATATATTTGTAAAATACATATAGATATCTGTCTGCATAAAAGCTAACCTTGAGTATGCAACCCCATCATAAGACACACATATCTTGGGTTTCTTGAAGAATCTTTTCAAACTCTTTTGAAGTATGAATTGCCTAGAATTGCACAAACACGCTTGATGTTTAAGTGACTTTTTCTTTTGAAGGTATTTTGATATGACGCAGTTACAGTGCTAAGAATTGAGTGTTGTTTTTAAACTAAATGGAGATTTGATCCACAGTGGTATTTATTTTCATCCAATCCCTCCCCGCCTGTGTAAAACATTCCAAACCATACTCTCCACCACTACGCTAGCTAGTTACTGATTGATTTGCGTACTTTGCAAGCACTGGTCCGCCTGTGCTCGGGTTCTGCTTTGGCAGCTACAACCACAAGAAGCTTATGCCCAAAAGACTTCCATGACTTAGGCAAGTGCTCAGATATGCAGGAAGGGAATTGCAATAAGCAGGAACATGATTTTTTTCCCCCCTAATAATTTAATGTCTCTTTAAGCCCCCATTATATTAGTTAATAGAAATTTAATCAATTTAGCACCAACTCCTACTGCTCTCCTTTTGCTTTTCCCGGGAGTGTGTTCTCAGGAGTTCACTCAGCGCCCAGGGATTGCCAAGCAGCTCTGGCCCGTACTGTCCCCTATGCACAGCAGCATTTCCCCAGATATCCTTTTGTCAGATGTTGCTTCATCCATCCTTACGTGTCACTCTGAAGACCTTGTTCTAGCCGCAAAGCCCTGTCAGGCTCTCTCTTCCCCTCTTTGCTATGTCCCCCCCCCACCCAGTGCTACACAGTGCTCCCAAGTCGCTTGAATGAAAAGCCACTTAACAGAGCTATCTGAGCTCCTTCACCCTTCCATGCTGACCTCTGACACTCAGAAACACTCAAAGCCTTCCTCACTATGTGAGGGTGCTCAGGTCCCTCTGCTGTCTGTAGAACATCACACAGGCTTTTCTTACTCCTCTACTCCCAAACCTGCAGGCGGGGATACTGAGCAGACGGCCAGCTTCCCAGGTCTGCCAGAGAAGGTCTCTTCTCTCAGACCCATGTGAAGTCCTGTTGTCCCCTAGGGCAGCCGGGCTCATTACTCCATTTGCAGGAACACACGTCAGCACACACCTTCTCTGGCTTCCCTGCAAATCTCTTCCCATCCGAATTCAGGGAATTATTTCTGAACAGATTTGGTAACTAGGAAGACTTACCCAATTCTCTGTCTTCTGAATTTCTGGTCCTCAGCTCTTGAAACTCAAAAGATCATGCTGTAACTTCCTTTCTGAGACTGACCCCCATTGACAAAACAAGAAGGGGATCAAGGGCTCAATGTAAGTATGAGGGAGGAAGGAGACTTATCAATTACATCAGAATATTGTATAGAGGACAGTGTAGCCTAGCAGGATCTGTGATTAGAGAATTATTAAAATACAAAGAGGGTCCTTTACTTGATTGGTGCACAAACAATGTAATGACCAAGCAAATGATGTCACAGCTGAGACCTGAAAGATTAATTGACATTAGTTGGGCAAAGGGGAAGACTGTTGTAGGCATCAGGTATAGAAGTGCATGGATGCCAAGAGCGCACGGAATGAGTGTAGAAACTAAAAGAATTTCAGTGTAACTGGGATATAGAGTGGGAGCATGGAGATAGGATCCCACGGCAGCAGGGGTAAGGCTGCAGAGATAAAGTCAGATCAGCAGACATCACTAGTTGCTGACTCACATCCATTCTTCTTTTCTTCCTTACAAAGATCTTCATATTTATTTGGGCCTAACTGCACTAGTCCTGTAGGGTGAATCATGACTAATATGAGCCAATTCCATCAATCTGCAAGTGATTGGTTAAAGGTGGGTAAAATATCACAGTCTGGTGAATAAACACAAGTGAAAGTCACCTGAAAAACTTAGGAAAATGTTTTTCTCCCTGATACTGGAAAGGTGTGTGAGGTGAAAAGAGAGTATTTCTTTCACACTGTCCTTCCTGCTTCTGAATGCGGGCGTTCACTGTCTGATGTTAGGAACTAGAGTATGTAACGTGGTGAACAGAGAGCTACAAATTTCAGAATGGAAGACAGTATGATGAGATGTGAAAAAGACAGGATGATAGAAAGAACCACGGTTCTCCGTTGAAGCAGAAACCCAAACTGGAGCTGCTTACCTCTGGATGTTCTAATAAAAACAATAACTATCCTGATGGTTCAGGCCACTATTAGTTAGGTATTCAGTGACTTGGTAGCCAATTCTTCCCAGCACAGCAAGGTATTTCAGGATTTTGTAAGAGGAACATATAAGTATCATTGGGGGTCAAGCCTTGGGAAGATATTTGCAGAATATGTGAAGGCCCACATTAAGAAGAAAGCATAGCAAAGACAGAATGTAAAATTGAAAGAAATTCAGTATGGTTGGAACTTAACCTGTAAGTTTTTGAGAAATGAAGTTCAGATATAGGTGTGAACTAAATCGTGGAGGTTCTTACAATCCAAGTAATGACATTTAGATTTTTTTCTTCCCTAAGGGCAAAGAAGTTATTGATGCTATTAAGAAGAGTTAGGTGATCAGATTTGCAATTTTAGTATTAATTATGGATGAACATTGCCTAAACTAGGTTTCTAGCAGAGGAGTTGGAGAGTAAGTTTCAGAACAGGTAATGGAATCACTAAGATTTTGTAGTCAATTAGATTTCTATGATGAGAAAGACAGAGGAAAGAGAATGATGCTCAAACCCAAATTTTTGTCACAGCAACGGGAGAAGGAGCAAGAAACTCATAAGGAGTGAAGACATTGGTAATAGAGATATTTTTTTAAAAAGCAATATCTTAAATATTAGTGGTTATCTAAATTTTAATCTTTTCTCATTATACAGTCACTAATCAAAAAGGCGCATTAACAATCCTTACAAGATTATGACTGATCAGAAAAACTCCTTATAACCCAATTTGAAGAAACCAAATTCCTTAACCATATTTCTTTTCCAATGACCACCTTATTTCTTCCAGAATAAAGGAAGGGTTGGGTGTACGCTGGGAGATTAAGAACCCCACAGAGACCAATGTGTGCATCAAGGATGTATTTATCAATTAAGGTATTAACAGTTCTGATATAAATTTAATAATCTAGTATTAAGGTGAAGATCTCATGCCTTAACTTAGCATATTCACCAGGGCCCCGATCAGAAAACTGTACCTTCAACCAAGGAAAATTCAAGAAGAGTTCATTTTACAAAGGGACACTTTACTAAATGTTGCTAGACTACAGGGGAACTACAAAGGACAGTACAGTCACTTGGGCTAGAAAAAGAAAAGTTGTCATCACTCATAAAAAGGGACAAAAGAAGGGGCAGCTACTGAGAACCTACCAGAAGAGAAACATGTATGTAAGACCACCTTGAGAGAAGTAGTTCTTTAGTCTAGGGACATAGCCAGCAGGAAGCAATCACTCAGGTAAATCAACCAGAGGAATAAATTACCCTGACTTCACTCTGCTGCTTCATCCCGATTTTCTTTCTCTGCTGGGGAAATTAGCTTAATTAGATGAACCCAACTGAAGGACCTTCTAAGGCATCTCTTCAATATACTCATGTAGTTCAGCCTGCAACCCATGTAGGGGGTGGAAGAGGAGAGAGTTAGTCTGAGGATCAGTAAAGTATATCCAGCACAATCATAGGTGGAAATATTATCTGAATCCATTATCTATGTCAAAATGAAACTCATGTGAATTTAATAACTAGGCTTTCAAACACTGAGAAGATGAAAGGCTAGAATAAAGACAGAAAAGTTTTAGCTGAAAAATTCAGAACATAAAATAAGTGCTCACCAAAATCTAATTAAGTAGTTTTAATTAGTCTTTCCCTGCTATGGATATTAGCCCGTATTAAGTTTAGCCATAACAGCTTTGTGGGAAGAAGAAGGGAACTGTAATAGGATTAATTATGAATGAAAGTGAGCAAAACTACAGTATTAAACTACATTACTAATTAGCCATTACTTAAAATTAATTGTGTTTTAGTGAATGATGCTTATGGTTAGAGTGGTATGATAATTGTTAATGATGAAAGGAAGAAATGGCAATAAAAGATTTCTTAATTTGATTTGGGTTTTGGAGAGCATTTTATACATCACAGCTCCTGCATTGAGGTCATTCCCGATTCACCCTAGTACTGAAGACATACCAGGATGTTTGGAGAGCCCATCTTAAGGTCAGCTAGGGCTCTATTTACACAGAGATTGAGGTGTTGCCTGAAGAGGAGTAAGTCCTAGAGAAAGATAGAGTCAGAGAAATCAAGTTACTTCAAGAAGAAAAAGTCAGTGTTTCTTGAAATATGGCATAATGTCAGTTCCATCTTGCTCTCAGCGCTCAAGCTTTCTGTAGGATTCATGCCTGAGTGATAAAGAAAAGGGAATTTAATGAACAGGCAAGGAAAACTGAAAATAATTATTTTACAAAAACCTTACCAGGAACAATAAAAGAAGGCTTCATATTGCAGTGATCAAAAGTGCCACCTTCAATGCAAATGGCAGGATATTTGATGTCACATGTAACAACAGACTTGGAGGAGACATTGATGTGAATCTGTAGCAACGTGAATACCCCTCATCAATTCAAGATATTTAACATCCCTATGTTTTTAGAGGTTTTATTTATTTATTTGACAGGAGAGAGAGAGTACACAAGCATGTGGGAGCAGCAGGCAGAGGGAGAAGTGAGGAAGCAGACTCCTCGCTGAGCAAGGAGCCCGACTTGGGACTTGAGCCCAGGACCCTGGGATCATGACCTGAGTCGAAGGCAGACACTTAACCAACTGAGCCACCCAGGCACCCCTTAACATCCTCATGTTTGATACAGACAAAAAGAATCCCTCATCATCCAGTACCTACAGTCTGAGAGAAAGGGTTGATAGGACCACAGTAAGTGCTGTCATTGTGTCCTTAGAAGGTCTTGGAATACAATAGCTTCTTTTGGCCATCGGCAGCAGTGGAAGACTTTCCAGGGCAATTTGGAATACAATACAATTTAAATAGAAAGTCACGGTAGAATACTGGTAAACAGAAGTGGGCACAGAGAAATAGAATTTTTCTAATAAATTTATAAAAAGATAAAGGAAAACAAGGATTAAATGACACATAAAGCTGAATAAGGGCTTTAGCATCACATAGATTAACCAATTAGCCTCTTTGCTATCCCTCAAAATCTTGTACATTGTCCAATTTAGTCTTTTAACAAATGTTTGGCCAATTTTGCTTTCACTCATGCCATTCAATATTACAGTCAACCCTTCCCCTCAACTTTCAATACTTGTATTTTATACTCTTCCTCAGGTTAGAAGGGTAACCTGAGAGTTACATAGTATAGTATATTTTACTTTTGACCCTGTAATAATCTTTTGATTATTTATATTTTAAAATCAAAAATACCACTAGTAATATAAAAAAATACCTTCTTGGGAATTAGATTATCAATTTTTATCACTATTCATTCACTTAAAGTATTTATTAACAACCTGCTTTGTGGAAAAAAAAAATTACCTTAGTTTTAAATTTTCATTAATATTTAAATTTTTTTATATTTTTAGTAACTGAAGGGTGAAAAGAGAAGGGAAAGAAAAAGAACACCCAATATTTGCTATTATATGGTACTTCAGCATTTTGTGCGAACAAACAGCAGTGAATAATTTAACTTAATATGTTAGTTATAATTGATTTGGGCTTAAAGTATCACAAGTAATGCTTAACTCCATTGATTTTGGTTTTGTGCTTTTAAAAAAAGTGATGTCTAAGTAGATAATAACTGAAAATATATATTTGAAATAAGTTATATGTGAAAAACTAAAATAGCTCTTATTCAGCAATATAACGATGTTACTTTTACCTACCTCTGATGGCATTATAGGCTTAATGTATTTTCATTATCAAAAAGTATTACCTCTAGGGAAAACAACATAAACCAAAGCTACTAAATATTTTTCCTGTGGTCATATTTCTAGCTACTCATTTTTCTTGTTTAAGTCCTATGGTTTCCATTTTAGAAATTTATAACATTGAGTGACGAGAAAAATAATCACAGCCATAAGATTTTTATTTCTATATGCCAAGTTTACACTAAGATTCTAACGTTAAAATCAATTTATTAGAACAATTCCAGAAAAGACAATATTTAGCTTAAGCCATATATGCAAAAAGTGGGTATTTATAGTTATAATATTTTATTCACTCTTAAATGTGTCTTTCTCTCCAAGGATTTTGTTTTAAGTGTTAAGCAGTGATGCTAAGGATTTATGTAATGAGGTAATATGATATTATAAACCAGTATACATTCATGGTCTTGTCTATGGCATAAAATCTAATCTCCATATCTTCAGTGACAACTTTCTTTTAACAAATTTAATACCATATCTTTTACTAGGTTTGGGGAGGGGAATAAGTGGTTTATTGATGGAAGCTTTTAGACTGCTATTTTCATCACTTACATAAAATTTATTGGTAGCCAATCCTTAGGTAAACACAAAGAAAATATTTAGATCTGTTTAATAGAACTTTTCATTCAGTGTGAGAGAATATTTGTGCTGATCTGGACATTTTTAAGTGAAATGATTTAAAATAGGTTTTATTATGAAATGACTGACCACAACAATATTTATCTTTTTCCCAAGAAATAGGCAGTCAGTTCATTGATTAAGAGTTTAATCTTATAATTTTTCTCAACTTTTATCAAGGATAATTTCAAACCCCAAGGGTTTTAGTATATTATTGATTTAGTAGTTCTAAATAGTCACCTTGTTATTCATTAATAAGTACTTAGAATATATACTAATGTGATATCATTTATGAATAATATCAAAAGTAATATCAGAGTTTCAGATTAATTGACCATAGCTTATGTTTACTACAAATGGAAAAGCATTTTTCATATGAATAAATCATCCTCTTTTTCATGTCATATTCGCTGCAGGTGCTAGGTTTATAGTCGACATTTAGTAAGTGAGCTACACTCAGTAGGATGTAATGAAGACAATTTAGGCATAATTTAATATCTTAAGATGTGAGGATAAACTGTTTGGGGTACTTTCATCATTTGGATAGTAAACAGTACAAGGCCAAAACCAAACCTAAAAAAAAAAAAAAAAAAAAACCTTAGAGGAAAAGATTATTTCCATTCCTTGTAACACTATAAATACATGTCAATACTGTATGAAGTATTTGTTCTTAAAGTAGTTCTGGGCAAGAAGTATCATCTTCATGTATGATAGATCACTTGCAGGAAATGTATATCTATAATCATTATATCCTGTCCTAAAACACTTTTCATCAAAAATTACACCCATTTTTCTGTGTTTTCTAATAGTGTAAACATTATTCTTTTTATTCCATCTGAATGTATTAATATGTAACAAAAACTAAGATTTAAGGCCGTTAGGAATGCAGCCAAACATCCAGTTCCTGGGACATGCTTTTGCTTCCCATCCTTAGAAGATCTCTTTAATTTGGGAAGTTGAGGGCAGATACAAACACCCCAAACTGCCAGATCCACATTTTGGCTTCTATGAGGAAATTTCTAGCCAGCCTCCCGGGTCAGTAACTCTTTGACTAGAACAAAAATTAACTCTTGTTGATAATTCTGCTCTGAAATTAGATCTTAGGCTCAGCAATTAGATCCCTGCCCAACTACTACAAATTCAAATTTTTCCCCCAAACTCCTAGTCCTAGGTAATCAGCAAAATAAGATGATTACATCGAATTTTGATAAATGCAGTATGCTCTGTTCCTCTCTTGAGACATATGAAGAAATTAACAGACTAAAAACTGAAAAATTCTACAAAAGAGAAACTGTTAAATTGTATTTTACTCTCATCATTGGTCATACATTTAATCAGAAAATCATAGCACATTACCAAACCAAGTAAACTTTAAATTCAAATTCTGTATCAACCCTGGGCTAGTTATGTAATTCCAAAACTGCAAGCTCCCCTAGAGATCAGAATCTCATTGTTAGTGGCCTAGAACCCAAAAATATGAACTTTTGAGCAATTCGCATGAAATCTTTGTGCAACAGCCAAATTCTTTAAAACTTCCGAATCATACCCTTCACTTTGACCTGCTCTATAATTTGCAGCAAAAGCAAACTCTCATCTAATTACATACCATTGAAAGTTCATATACCAGTATTTAAGTCTCTTACTTGTCTTTTTTTTTCTTCTTTTTCTTTTGTTTTTCCATTTGTTTTGGATTCTTAAATTCCACATATGAGTGAAATAATATGGTATCTGTCCTTAAAAAACTGACTCCTTTTTAAAAAGTTTTTATTTAAATTCCAGTTAGTTAACAAATAGTGTAGTATTGGTTTCAAGAGTAGAATTTAATGATTCATCACTTACATATAACACCCAGTGCTCATCACAAGTGCCCTACTTAATGGCCATTGCCCAGTTAACCTCTTAAATATAGAGAACAAACTGGTGTCACCAGAGGGAAGGTAGATGGGTATCGGATGGAATAGAAAAAGGGAGAGATCAAGAGTGCACTCATCTTGGATGAGCACTGAGTAATGTATAGAATTGCTGAGTCATTATATTGTACATCTGAAACTAATATAACACTGTGGGTTAACTGTACTTCCATAAAAATAAATATAAATAAAACTCACATACTTAGTTGACATTGCCCAATTTCCAGAATGCCCCACATTGTTTGTCACCATCCTCTGCTAATATAATATAATAAATATAATATAATATAATATAATATAATAACTGTTCTCATGGAGAAGAAAAATGTTTTAAAGTTATATTATATGTCAAGTCAGTCAAACATTTACAGAGCACCTACTCATGCCAGATCTCTGCCTGGTACTGGAGAAATGAAACTAAGTAAGCAGAAGATTCATGTTCTTTAATAGGTAGCATTCCAAGAGAAGATGGAATCTCAGATGATGAGGTGAAAACCAAAAAGCATTTACATTAATAGCTTTAAGGAAAACCTTCAAATCTGGTGCCAGTTATAGATGCTCAAGGACTAATGGAGGAAAAAAGTATTATTTATTCATTCACCCTTTAATAATTACCATATTTTAAACTTAACTAGTTTTCTATCCAACTGAACTGCATAAGCCTTCTTCCTTCTTTAGTTCAATCTTGTAATGGCCTTAAGCATTCAACTTGGTCATTCTAACTAAAATTTCAGAGATTTCTGTATTTCTCATTTGCCTTATTAGGCTGCATTGAATCTCATTGCCAAGCCTGGTGTCCTGGCTAAGGAGTTGGAAATTTATCATATAAACCAGGAAAAAGTCAAAACGGTCACTTTTGTTGTTTATCATTTTTGTTTAGAATGGCAAATATGGATGGGTGTAGTAACTGGATGGGGAAGGAGAGACCAAGAGTGGATAAAGAAAGCCAGAGAACTGGTTAGGAATATTCATAATCCCAGAGCAAAACTACTTGAGGACCTGAATTATAGCATTTGTAAGTGCGGTGGTTGAACCACGGGAGAAGGGGCTAGAAACAGACATGAGATTCAATTCTGATATAGTCAATAAGGCTTGGTAATAATACATATACCACAATTTCTTTATCCATTCATCCACCAATAGAGACATATTGTTTCCATGTCTTGGCTATCATAAATAATGGTGCTTTGAACATTGAGGTGCAAAATATCTTTTTATTTTCATGTTTTTATTATATTATGTTAGTCACCATACAGTACATCCCTGGTTTTTGATGTAAAGTTCGATGATTCATTAGTTGCATATAACACAGTACCATGTCAATACGGCCCTCCTTACTACCCACTCACCAGTCTATCCCATCTCCCACCCCCTCTGAAGCTCTCAGTTTGTTTCTCAAGTCCATAGTCTCTCATGCATCATTCCCCCTTCTGATTACCCCTTTTTTATCCCTTTCTTCCTACCTATCTTCCTAGATCTTATGTTCCATAGATGAGAGAAACATATGATAATTGTCTTTCTGCTTGATACATATTCACTTAGCATTATCTCCTCCAGTGCCGTCCATGTTGCAGCAAATGTTGAGAATCGTCTTTTTGATAGCTGAAGTAATATTCCATTGTATATATGGACCAGCAACTTCTGGACCATGGTCGTCTGTGGGAAGTGGGCATCCTTGCTCCTTTCACGATTTAGCTGTGCAAGTACTTGCTATGAACATTGGGTTTGCATATGGCCGCTTCTTCACTACGCTGTATCTTTGTGGGTAAATACTCAGTAGTGCAATGGCTGGGATCTTAGGGTAGCTCACATCCTTAATCATTTTAAGGGACCTCCACACTGTTTTCCAGAGTGGCTGTACCAACTTGCATTCCCACCAACAATGTAGGAGGGATCCCCTTTCTCCACATCCTCTCCAGCAATTGTTTCTTGCCTTGTCAATTTTTGCCATTCTAACTGGTGTAAGGTGGTATCTTAGTGTGGTTTTGATTTGAATTTCCCTGATGGCTAATGATTTTGAACATTTTTTCATGCGTCTGTTAGCCATTTGTATGTCATCGTTGGAAAAGTGTCTGTTCATATCTTCTGCTCATTTTATGATTTGATTAAGTTCTTTGTAGATCTTGGATACCAGTCTTTTATGTGTAGTATCATTTGCAAATATCTTCTCCCTTTCCGTGGACTGCCTCTTAGTTTTTTTGACTGTTTCCTTGGCTGCGCAGAAGCTTTTTATCTGGATGAAGTCCCACAAGTTCATTTTATCTTTTGTTTCTCTTGCCTTTGGAGATGTGTCATGAAAAAGGTTGCTTTGGCCGATGTCGTAGAGGTTGCTGCCTATGTTCTCCTCTAGGATTTTGATGGGATTCCCTGTCTCACATCGAGGTCTTTCATCCATTTGGAGTTTTTGTGTATGGTGTGAGAGAGTGGTCAAGTTTCATTCTTTTGCCGTGGCTGTCCAATTTTCCCAGCACCATTTATTGAAGAGACTGTCTTTTTTCCACTGGATGTTTTTTCCTGCTTTATCAAAGATTTGTTGCCCAAAGAGCCGAGGGTCCATTTCTGGGTTCTCTATTCTGTTCCATTGGTCTATGTGTCTGTTTTTGTGCCAGTACCATGCTGTTTTTGTGATCACAGCTTTGTAGTACAGCTTGAAATCCGGCATTGTGATGCCCCCAGCTTTGTTTTTCCTTTTCAACAGTTCCTTGGTGATTAGGGGCCTTTTCTGGTTGCACACAAATTTAAGGGCTGTTTGTTCCAGTTCTTTGAAAGATGTCATTGGTATTTTGATCGGGATAGCATTGAAAGTGTAGATTGCTCTGGTTAGCATGGACATTTTAACTATGTTAATTCTTCCGATCCATGAGCATGGAATATTTTTCCATCTTTTTGTGTCTTCTTCAATGTCTTTCAAGAGTGATTTGTAGTTTCTAGAATATAGGTCCTTTACGTCTCTGGTTAAGTTAATTCCAAGGTAACGTATGGTTTTTGGTGCTATTGTAAATGGGATGGATTCCCTGATTTCTCTTTCTTCAGTCTCATTATTCGTGTATAGAAATGCAACTGATTTCTGAGCATTGATTTTGTATCCCACCACGTTACAAAATTGCTCTATAACTTCTAATAGTTTGGGAGTGGATTCTTTTGGGTTTTCCATGTAGAGTATCATGTCATCTGTGAAGGGAGACATTTTGACTTCTTCTTTGCCGATTTGGATACATTTTATCCCTTTTTGTTGTCTGATTGCTGTTGCAAGGTCTTCTAGTAATATGTTGAATAATAGTGGCAGGAGTGGGCATCCTTGTCGTGTTCCTGATTTAAGGAAAGGTTCCATTGAGAATGATATTTGCTGTAGGCTTTTCCTAGATGGTTTTTGAGATTGAGGAAGTACCCTCCAACCCTACACTCTGAAGGGTTTTAATCCGGAAAGGATGCTATATTTTGTCAAATGCTTTTTCTGCATCTATTGAAAGAATCATATGATTTCTGAATTTTTCTTTTCTGGATAAAAATCTAAGACCCTGATCAATTTGGGAATGTTGAACCACACTTCAGATCTCAGGGATGAATCCCACTTGGTCATGATGGATAATCCTTTTAATGTACTGTTGGATTCTAATTAGCCAGGATCTTGTTGAGGATTTGGGCATCCATATTCATTAGGTATCTGTAATTCTCCTCCTTTGATGGGGTCTTTGCCTGGTTTGGGGATCAAGGTAATATTGGCCTCATAGAATGAGTTTGGTAGATTTCCTTCTGTTTCTATTTTTGTAGCTTTAGGAGAATAGGTATTATTTCTTCTTTGAATGTTTGGTAGAATTCCCCAGGAAAACCTCTGGGCCTGAGTTTTGTTTTTGGAAGGTTGTTTATCACTGCTTCAATTTCTTCATAATATTGGCCTGTTTAAAAATCAGTTTCTTCCTGTTACAGTCTTTGTAGTTTATAGCTTTCTAGGAAGTCCTCCATCTCTTCAGATTGCTTAATTTATTGGCACACAAAGCTGTTGATAAAAGTTTCACTAATCCTTCCAATTTCATTGTTCTTGGTTGTGACCTCCTCTTTTTCATTCATAATTTTATTAATTTGGGTCCTTTCTCTATTCTTTTGGATAAGTCTTGCCAGTGGTCCATCAATTTTATTAATTCTCTCAAAGAACCAGCTTCTAGTTCTGTTGATCTGCTCTACTCTACTCCTGGTTTCTAATTCATTGATTTCTCCTCTTATCTTGGTCAACTGCTTCCTCGTGCATGGATTAGGTCTGTCCCTCTGTTGCTGTTCCAGTCTTAGGTGAGATTATTAAAACTGCATTTTAGATTTTTCTATTCTTTTGAGTGAGGCTTGGATGGCTATGTATTTCCCCCTTAGGACTGCCTTTGCAGTATCCCATAGGTTTTGGACCATTGTGTTTTCATTCTCGTTGGTCTCCATAAATTGTTTAAATTGATTTTTGATTTCCTGGTTTATTGAATCATTCCTGAGCAGGATGGTTCTTAGTCTCCAAATGTTTGAGTTTCTTCCAAATTTTTCCTTGTGGTTGAGTTCTAATTTCAAAGTGTTGTGGTCTGAGAATATGCAGGGAATAATTTCAGTCTTTTGGTATTGGTTGAGACCTGTTTTGTGACCCAGAACATGGTATATTCTTATGAAGGTTCCATGGGCATTAGAATAGAATGAGTATTCTTTGGTTCTGGGGTGGAGTATTCTATATATATCTATGAGGTCCAACTCGTTGAGTATGGCATTCAAAGCCCTTGTTTCTTTGTCAATTTTCTGCATGGGTGCTCTGTCTATTTCTGATAGTGGTGTGTTGAGGTCCCCCACTATTAACGTATTTTTATCTATATGTCTCTTTATTCTGGTTAAGAGTTGGCTTGTGTATCTTGCTGCTCCCCTGTTGGGGGCATAGATATTTATAATTGTCATATCCATTTGTTGGATACATCCTTTAAGAATAATATAGTGCCCTCTGTGTCTCTAACTATAGTCTTTAGTTTAAAATCCAATCTGTCTGATAGGAGAATTGCTACCCCGGCTTTCTTTTGAAGTCCATTGGCGTGAAAGATGGTATTCCATCCCTTTACTTTCAGTCTGAATGTATCTTTAGGTTCAAAATGAGTCTCTTCTAGACAGCAAATGGATGGGTCATGTCTTTTTAACCAATCTGCAACCCTGTGGTGTTTTATGGGAGCATTTAGGCCACTTACATTGAGACTGATTATTGAGAGATATGATTTTAATGATGCCATGTTGCCAGTAAATTTTTTGTTTCTATAGATTGTGACTTTCTGTTCTGTATCACTCTTGGGGCCTTTTTACTTTTATAGGACCCCCTTAATATCTCCTGTAGGGCTGGTTTCATGGTTACAAAATTGGTCAATGACTGGCGATTCTGGAAGGTCTTTATTTCTCCATCAATTCTGAATGACAGCCTTGCTGGATAAAGGATCCTTGGCTGCATGTTTTTCTCTGAAAGAGCTTTAAAAAGCCCCCCGCTGAACCCTTTCTCTCATTCCAGGTCAGTGTAGACAGGTCTGATGTAATTCTGATACCTTTGCCTTGGTATGTGAGAAATTTCTTTGCCCTGGCCACTTTCAATACTGTGTCCTTGGATCTAATATTTGCTAATGCACTATGACGTGATGTGACATGGCGTAGGTTTGTCATGGTTGAGCTTGGGAGGGGCCCTCTCTGCCTCTTGGACACGAATGTTTGTTTCCCTCGCTAGATTAGGGAAGTTTTCAGCTACAATTTGTTCAAATATCTCTTCTAGACCTCTTTTTTTCTCCACCCCCTCGGGGATACCAATGATTCTGACATTGGAATGTTTCACTGAGTCAGTAATCTCCCGTAACCTACATTCCTGAGCGTGGATTTTTTTTGAGTCCAGATTCTATTCTAGCTTTCTCTTCTACTAACCCATCCTCCAATTCGCTGATTCGTCTTCTGCCTCATTCACCCTGGCCGTCAGAGCCTCTAGTTTTGTCTGCATTTGATTCATAGAATTTTTAATTTCTGCCAGATTCACTCTCATTTCCACCCTTAGAGATTCTATATTCTCATTAACATTTTCGTTAATACTTTTTTCAAGTCTACACATCATCTTGACCATTGTTACTCTGAATTCCATTTCCGATAATTTGGTTATATCCATATCCATTAGTTCTGTGGCAGAGGCCACAGACTCATTGTCTTTTCTTTGCTGGGGGGGGGATTTCTCCTTCTCGTCATTCTGATGAGGAGAGGTTGTGGGCTTGTCCAGAGCCCAAATTATTGACCGGGACCCAGGCTGTGCACCCTTGTTTTGTAGGGATCTTAGGGATGTGGGCTTCTTGATTTTTCAGCCTGCCTTCTGAGGGAGGGGCCTGCCATGCTGATACTCAGGCAACCCTGTTTGGGTAGAGTCTCCGTGTGCCCTGCGAGGGGAGATGGGGATGGGCACACTGTGAGCCGATGTTTCCAGGCTTTTGTTCTCTGGCAGCTTTCGCTAGCAGTTTGCTGTGCCTCTTCTGAGAGTCAGAGCAGCAGCGGCCGAATCTCAGCCTCTGTCTCAGAACAGAGGGATCGCGGACCGTTCTCCACTGCTGTTCTGGCCACTTTAACTCTGGTTCTGTTTGTGCTGCTAAACCCTGCAGCATCCCGGGATG
This sequence comes from Ursus maritimus, assembly GCF_017311325.1. NCBI lineage: Eukaryota > Metazoa > Chordata > Mammalia > Carnivora > Ursidae > Ursus > Ursus maritimus. The sequence goes on from NW_024427107.1 coordinate 11,655,310, forward strand.
TGTGCCCCACACCCGGTGTCCCAGCCCTCACTTCCAGGGCCAGCACATCTCTGTCCTTTGTGTTTCTTTTTTTTTTTTTTTTTTAAAGATTTTATTTATTTAGTCGACAGAGATAGAGACAGCCAGCGAGAGAGGGAACACAAGCAGGGGGAGTGGGAGAGGAAGAAGCAGGCTCATAGCGGAGGAGCCTGATGTGGGGCTCGATCCCATAATGCCGGGATCACGCCCTGAGCCGAAGGCAGACGCCCAACCGCTGTGCCACCCAGGCGCCCCAAGTCCTTTGTGTTTCTAACATCGCCAGCTGCCAGCCGCCAGCCGCCCAGCGCTCCGGAGCTCCCAGTCTCAGTCTGATTCCATTGAGCACACCGGAGCTCTGGTTTTCAGACTGGTCGCGTGGGTTCCCCAGCTCACGGTCTCAATCTGCTCTCTCGAGGGTGCCGGTCCATGAGTCCACCCCGCTCCCCCGTGCAGGTGGCTGCCGCTTCCCAGCACCCAAATGTGGTGGCTCCCTCCCCCTTCCGTTTATCTTTCAATATCTGTGTGCGGTTTCACAGCTCCCCACTTCGTACCTCAATACTCAGCGCTGGAGATGTTCATTTGTAGAGATCCAGATATATCTTCCTGCGTCTCATGCTGATTCCGTGGATGTTCAGGATGGTCTGGTACCTCTCCAACTCAACTCAGGGGACCGGCTGAAAAAGGGGTCCCCTACTCCTCCGCCATCTTCTGAAGAGACTGCAAATATCTTTTTAAGTTAGTTATCATTTCCTTTAAATATATTGCTAGAAGTGGAATTGCTGGATCCTATGGTCATTTTATTTTCATCTTTTGAGGCTCTGCCTTACTGTTTTCCATAATTATACCAGTTTACAATTCCACCAACAGTGCACAAGTGTTCTCTTTTCTCCACATCCATGTCAGCATTTGTTACTGCTTGTCTTTTTTATGATGGCCATTCTAACAAGCATGAGGTGATATCTCATTGTGGTTTTGATTTTCATTTCCCTCATGATGGGTGATATTGAACATCTTTTCATGTATCTATTGGCCATTCATAAATCTTCTTTGGACAAATGTCTATTCAAGCCCTTGCCCATTGTAAAAATTAGATTATTTGGATTTTTGCTCTTGAATTAGTTGTATGGGTCTTTATATATTTTGGATATTAATCCCTTATCAAGTATATGGTTAGCAATTTTTTCCCTAATTTCTGTAGATACCCTACTCACAAAGAAGTACAGCATAATTTCCCATTCCCTAAGTGCTCTACACATGTGACTTTCTTCCAAAGATCACACAATAGAAGGAAGAGAAAAGAATAACTTTACAGTGCAGAAGTGTGACAAAACTATCTCAGATAATCAAGGTTAACATCAACAGTGATAAGTCGTTGATAGCATGTATACTTGTTGTGATGTCCTGGAAATGGCGTTTTATCTCTATAGTTTTCCTCCCTCAAACCCATAACTCCATTCTTATCAGAAGAAAAATCAGACAAATTCCAGTTGACAAACATACTACAAAATACCTGATCAGCCTTTTTTAAAAGAGTCAAGGTCATCAAAAACAGAAAGTCTGAGAAATTATCATAAGCAAGAGAAGCCTATGGAGACATGCTCACTAAATAGAAAGTGGTACCCTGGATAAGATTCTAGGTAAACACCAGGAAATCTGAATAAAAGATGGATTTTTAGCTAATAGTAATGTGTTGATATTTTTCCATTAATTGTAGCAAATTTACCGTGTGTTACTAATTTACTAATATAAATGTTAATATTAGAGCAATCTGGGAGTGGGGTATGAAAGAACTCTCTGTACTATCTTCACAATTTTCTTGTAAATCAAAAACACTTTTAAAATTCAAATAATATAAAAATAAGGTAATATAAAATAAAATTAGATTCCCAATCCAGTCTTAGAATTCCAACATCCAAATAATAAATTTCAGTAAGTGAAAAAAAAAAAAAACTTGAAGAGCGAATAATTCAACAATTTTTTTCCAAATCAAAGAACATCAGTTTCTAGATTTAAAATTTGCACCATGTACAGCTGTGTTTCCAGCTCAATAGATGAAAATAAACTCGCACCAAGGCATGGCATTATGAACTTCAGAACACTGGGAACAAGAAAATTTCCTACAACTTCTCATTAAAAACAACAGGCCACATAAAAAAATATTAAGAATTGTTATAACCTCCATTTTCCCATAGTAACATTGAAAACTACATAAACACCTTAAAAATTCTAAGTGAAATAAATTTTTTTTAAAGATTTTATTTATTTATTTGACAGAGAGAGATAGCCAGCGAGAGAGGGAACACAAGCAGGGGGAGTGGGAGAGGAAGAAGCAGGCTCGCAGCAGAGAAGCCTGATGCGGGGCTTGATCCCAGAATGCCAGGATCACGCCCTGAGCCAAAGGCAGATGCTGAACGACTGAGCCACCCAGGTGCCCCTGAGTGAAATAAATTTTAATCTAGATTTCTATACTGTCAAACCTTTAATCCTTAAGAACCAAATAAAGCCATTTTTGGACTTGCATGACCACACACATACACACACACACACACAAATTACTTCCCATGTACTGTTTCTGGAAGATACTATCAGTCTTTAAAAAGAAAAGATAATTCAAGATGAAGGAAGACATGAGCATTAGGAAGCAAGGGATTTAACGTAAGAGTAAAACAATACAGGGGCTCCAGGGTGGTTCAGTCGGTTAAGCATCTGCCTTTGGCTCAGGTCTTAATCTCAGGACCCTGGGATCAAGCCCCACATCAGGCTCCCTGCTGAGTGAGGAGCCTGCTTCTCCCTCTCCCTCTGCCTGCCACTCCCCCTCTTTGTGCTCTGTCAAATAAATAATATTTTTTTAAAGGGTAAAACATGGAGCATCTGGGTGGCTCAGCCATTAAGTGTCTGCCTTCGGCTCGGGTCATGGGTCATGATCCCAGGCTACTGGGATCAAGCCCCGCATCAGGCTCCCTGCTCAGCGGGGAGCCTGCTTCTCCCTCTCACACTCCCCTTGCTTGTGTTCCTTCTCTTGCTGTCTCTCTCTGTCAAATAAATAAATAAAATCTTTTAAAAAAAGGGTAAAACAATATATCCAGCTGTCTAACAAGCAAAGTGAGAACCCAGTCAAGTTAGAAGGTCCCAGAAGAGATTTATAAAAATACCTGATGTATCTGTGCATATGGAGAAGAGACTCAGGCAACTGTTGGATTAGGATTGAATGAATCATACACAGAAAATTAATATTGAAAAATGTTACTATTTTATATATATTAAAAATATAAAATGAAATATCTATTTCATTTAAAAATGACTGTTAAATGAAATATTGACTTAATTGGCTTCTATATATAATATGTATTTATATATCATTTATTACATATTATATTTAAAATGTATATATTATGAAAAGGCACAGAGAATAGGTAATGGGAAAAGTTTATATGATAGAATCACAGGGATGAAAGAAAGCAAAGTACATTTTCCTATAGTGGAATGGAAAGCTCCTAAATAATGCTAAATATTGGAAAACTGAGACTGTAATAATATAAGCAATATAGACATGTTATTTAGAGATATGGAGATAATCATCAAACTGTAGATTCACATAAGTGTACATAAAAATTTATGTACATAAATTTATAAAATTTAAAATAAAACTTATAAAATTTATTAAAAAACTATAAAAATTTATAAAAATATATTTACATTCAACATATTAAAACATGCATTTATTGAATTTCTGTTTTGTGACAGGTTTGGCATAAGTGTTTCAGTGCATACCTGATTTAAATTAAAGGTTTTGGGAGGATTTTTAAAATTTTATGTACAAGGAATGTAACAAGATTAACTTATGCAGAATGCTGCCGACTACTCCTGCTGTCTGGGAGAAAAAGAAAAACTTGTATCTACAACTCTTAAAGATATATGAATAATGGAGAGAATCCCATTCCTCAGGACCTCCAATGCAATTTCAGTTTGTGTTTCTACTGTTACAGGTGTGATTGTCTTTGGCCCCTTTGACAACAGATGGGAGTAAGAATCCAGGTGGGCATATTACTATGATATTTATGAAGAAATTGATTTTTCTTCTTTTCTATAAGAATGAGAAACATCAGTACTTCAGTATGCATTGCTCTTGATTTCCCCAAATAAAATAATTCATTTGACTGCCAGGTTTTGATGAACTGCAAGTCCCTGAAGAGGTTACATTGAGTAAAATGTCATTTACATTGAAGAGCCAAAGTTATGAGATTAAGGCCCACCCACGGTGTGCAGAAATGGTGTGTCACTTTTGTCTGTTTCTCACCACTGTAATTAAAGAAAGCATATCGTTGATAGCTCCCAAATCCTTCATAATTGGTGATGTGAGCTTTTTTCTGATAGGCTGAACTCTTCTGAAGACTGCCCCCTTTTCTTTGAATTAAGAGAAATTTGATCAACGCTTAATCTATCGCTAGCCACAAATGTTCAGTTCTAACTCTCAGCAAGTTACAGTGAAACCACAGACCCCAAACTCATCATGAAGTTTTTTTCCTCCTGCTTCCTTTTTTCGTGCAACCCCAATTCTACCTTATTTCTTTCCCTTACTAATCTGAAATGCCTCTGCTTTACCTATCACCAGTAACAGTTACTGAATTCTGAGGCATCAATGATTTTCACCAATTTTAAAATGAATCAGATCTGCCACCTCTAGCTCTTTTCTATGGAGATACATTCCCAAGAGACTTGTTCCTTTTCAAGAGAAGTAATTTCTTACTTTGTGGGACTGTGAATTAAAGTTCACTGCTTTAAAAAAAATAATAATTTGTTTTCCAAGTAATCTAATATGTTCATTATTTGGTAATAAAGAAGAGTTCTAGAAAAAGTTAATAATTCTCCCTGAAACTCTATCATCACCTATGTCCAATAATTTTTCAGAATAATAAACGGAAAACCTCTGAGCTCAAGTGATGTTTGGCTCAACCAAAGTCAGCATTCATCAAATGAACAAAAAACTCAGCAGATTTTTTTTAAACAACTTATACTAAGTTTGGATTATAACTGAAATTTGATTTCAGAAAGGAAATTTCAGTACTTTAAATTACTTCCCAATGACTAAAACAGAATTATAAACTCTCTTTACTAAAATTGTACTGCTTTCTATAATATGATTTTGACATACTTATTATCCATTAAAAATCTAAGCTATAACAAAAATTGGATATATCTATATTTTTATTCTTCATTTACTTTGAAAACTTATCTAGACTACTATGTCATATAATTTGGAAAACTCCCTGAACACATTTTTCAAAAATGGATCTTTTACTCACTAAAAACAGAAAACAAATCGATTTCTGGTTTAAAAAAAATTAAAGTAACAGCACGCTTCTATTTTCTGCCTAAATGTAAAGGCTCCTTGGGAAGCATTTTCACTAGTGATTGTAAGTTAACTTTTCTCCCCAAAGAAAGCATTATTCATTTTTACCTAAGGTCACCTTAGTTCCATTATGCCACCTGGGTTCCCACATATGACTAAAATCACAAAAAGAACATTTCTGAAATTAGAAATAGATGCTGTCCTTGGCTTTAAGAGTTTATTAGGGAAGACTGCACAATTATGTCTGACTTAGTATCAAAAGAGGTGCTTCGGCTAATTTTTACTTATTACGCAGTTTTCTGAAACTCTCTGTAAGAATCATATGAGATTCCATACAACATCAACTTATAACCATGGATATGGAACAAATTCCATGATTGTAGGTACAGATATCAGAAGACAGGAAATAAAGCTTCTTTCTCCCACTTCCCAATCTTCATGGTCTATTCACCACTTACCTGCACCATTATTTTTTCTCAAGAAAAGTCTTACTCTTTATGTTGGGGTAAGACCATCCAGAGCAGTTAAGTATAATATATAGCTCCCTTTTGAATAAAATTTGAATAAAATTAATTCTGAGATATCATGCATTAACTTAAAATATTTGTTTTCAGGGGCGCCTGGATGGCACAGTCAGTTAAGTGTGGGACTCTTGGTTTTGGCTCAGGTCAGGATCTCAGCGTCCTAAGATCCTGCTCTGTGCTCAGCGGGAATTCTGCTTGAAGAGTCTCTCCCTCTGCCCTTTTCCCCACTCTCTCCCTCTGTCTCTCAAATAAATAAATAAATCTTTTAAAAAAATATTTGTTTTCAGATGCAGCTTTAATATATAAACAAAAATTGATAAAATTCACTAGCTTATATATCTTATGTATTTTAATTTTAAAAAATTAAACAAAAACAAAATTACAAAATCAATATGCTCTGATGTAAAAATATTAAAGTAATGGATCGTGTTTCACTGCTAAACATCCATTACCTAAGTTAAGTTTAATAACAGGGAATTCAATTACATGTGCCTGACACTTACTTCTATCATCTTGGTTCTTTTGTGTTTTAGCAATGAACAATCACACAGGTCACTGCAATTATTGTTTTTGTTTTAGCAATGAAAAATTTTTAACCATTGGTCAGCTATCTTATGAGTTAATAAATTTAATACTGCAGCCAAAGTACAATAGTGAAAGAATTTTAAAAATATGGTTGACCAAACAATGTTTCATTGCCTATTTCCTACTAGTCTCATATTTAGTTGGGGTATACAAAAAGAGTATCTGCTCAAGAAATTCACTGAAAATGTGAGGACAGTATTTACTACAAAGCATGCTGCATTTTGTGAATTTGTGTTTTGCATTTTGCGTGTGTCATGTGATGGTTGAATCCTCCCACCACACTCTCTATTCAAGTCCCTGAACAACTTCCAGTTTTATATAACATCATATATATACACATATATAGTTATATGTATTTATACGTGTGTGTGTGTGTGTGTGTGTGTGTGTGGTCTTCCTTGGGCACAAGCTGGATGTTGGCAATTATGCTAACAGAGACCTTGAAATCATATAACATTCTGTTATAAAGTTGTGTTCAAATTTTTCAGAATATATGTGTAATTGTCTTAGGATATCATTAAACAAAAAAAATCTTTAAAATATTAAAATATGGAAAATCCTATAGAAATCAAGATATCCAGAATATATGCCTTTGGGATACCTTAGGGGTTTAAAATCTCTATAATCCTAGAAACCCTGATTGTTTCCTAAATGTCTGTTTGTAGGAAAGGGAGCAGATGGAAATAAAAAGGGCGTGGACACTAGGCATGGCCAAGAAGCTGCTTCAGAAGGATAGAGTGTTGTAAATGGGCCAGAATAAGTTAAAATAAATTAGAAGTCAGAACACTGGAGGCAGCTAAGCCTTTTCTCAGTTGGGCTGATGCTGGATTGTCCCAAATGTATCTACATCTAATCCTTCTTTCATGTTGTTAATGTATTTAAAAATAAAATTATTTAATCATAATGTTTCAATGAAGTGTAAATGTAGGCAAATTCCCATTTGGGGGCTAACTAGTTGTCAGAATTAGCCTTTTTACGTGTCTAAGAAGGAATGTGATGGCAGAGAAAAATACGCATCTTTCCAAAATAGTATTTTGTTTGTTTTATACAACTAAGAAGTGTGGGGGGAAAAATGAAGAAAACATTGAAACTAAGGCAAATGCAACTTAATAATTCTGTTATGGAGGTGTGGGGCCTGACAAATGTGCATCAGATTCCCTTACTGACCCACCATGCACTATTTCCACATCTTCTTTAAGATAGTTGCCTGGAATTAGTCACTTAATTTTACCTAATCTTTTCTGAATGACCCCAATGTGTTACATTAGCACTGGACTAGAAAGGGAAGGGATTCATACAGAATATCATAAAGGAAAAAAATATGTATATCTATTTTTTAAAAAAGATTTTATTTATTTATTTGACAGAGTCAGAGGCAGCCAGCGAGAGAGGGAACACAAGCAGGGGGAGTGGGAGAGGAAGAAGCAGGCTCCCAGCGGAAGAGCCTGATATGGGGCTTGATCCCAGAACGCCGGGATCACGCCCTGAGCCGAAGGCAGACGCTGAACGACTGAGCCACCCAGGCGCCCCTCTATCTACATTTTTGATTTACATCTATGAGACCACATACATAACACATGACATGTTGTTATCCACATATCAACTACAAAGATATAGACATGGTGTCCAAGGAAGGCTCTGATGTGAGAATGGACTGACAGTCTACCATGCAGATGCCTTGGTGGGGAAATGTAGAGGGAATGGTTCCACTATGTATTTCTAAGCTGGTCCACCACTCATTTCCATTGTCAACAGCAAGTGCTTCTCTGGTCATATGAAGAAACATATTTTTCTACCTTTGTCGATATAAAAACATTTGGGTATATATAAAGTGATTATGTGATTACATATGTAGAATATTTATTTATATGTAGCTATATAGAGATACAACCTGTGTCTCCAAATTTAAGCTCTTGATTAAGACCACTTTAATTTGTAATCTAAGAGCATTGCTGTTCTGAAGCTGATTTGTAAGAATATTTCACTTTCTATACTGCATTCTTTTTTCCCATCTTCTTGCACTTTCTTTTGCTTTTTTCCCCCATAGTTGCCTGACAGGCAATCATAATGGTGTGTCTTATAAGCCTCCTTTTTAAACAGTCATTCTATTAGAAAATTCTTCACTCTTTTGTAGGTTAAATTTAAATTAAATACAGCTGGGTCTTCTACAACTCAGGGCATATCTATACCTGACTAAATTTAATATAACTGCATCTACCACAAACTGTCAACACTCCAGTCAACGTTAGACATGAGATGCATGTGTTTCTAGCCTTTGCACACATTAACTTCCATTGCTAGTCTTTCAAAGTCTCTAGAGACCAAGGATTGAGAAAGAAGATAACCGAAAAGAATCTTTATAAGAGTTCTTTTTAAAGGAAAAACTTTAAAAGGTGAATTGATTTATTTTTCCAGAAAGTAGACAAGTTAGGGAAATGAAAGAGTTGAGTCCACTAATGACTATAATAAAGGACCTAAATTTATTAGTAGAGAAGTGGGCTATCAGATTATCCTCCAAAATAGCTCATAGTAGAACATAAATAAGAACAATCTCCCAAACCATTCTCAAAAATGCACTTTCATCAGGAGTAAGTAAGAATTTTAAGGTTCTGTAGATTGGGGGAAAAAAAGAAGAAGAAGAAGAGTGACTAACCACAGGTGACATTAGATTTCAGCCATCAGTCTAATCCAATCTAGAAATTAAAGATGTGCTGCATGTTCTTAAAGGGAAAGACAGCCATGTTATCACAGAGAATCCAAGTGATTTATAGTGTTATATAATATTCATACTGTATGAGAGAATGTTAATTGAATCCTTAATAGCTTTTGGAACAGAGAGCTCAAACCGTACTAGTCAATATAAAATGCAAGATTTAGCAGAAGAGTCTAATTTTCATTAGCGAATAACTGAGCCATCAAGTATCTTAATATGGTGGTACTTCAGAGATCTGGTTTTAGGAAGGCAGTCTGATCACATCTGATATGAGCAGTCTCACCCCCCACACACCAAATCCTATAAATAAGATATATGTAACATTGCTCAAAAGTGAAATGAATACTATTAGTGGTTCAGAGTATGAGAAATCCATAAGAAACTGAAAAACAGAATGATTGGGTGGGTAGCCTTCACAGTATGGCCTGCACATTGAGCATATTCTAGGCTATCGGGCTTTAATGACCCAGAAGTTTGTAGCAAATTTGAGCATGACCATGGTGGCAGAACCCATGAGAGAAGGACATCCAGAGACATGAACAGAATGTGCAACTGGAATAACAAAGTGAGAGAAACCAGAAAGGAAGAGATATCTACACCATCCCCTAATCCCAGGGCCAAGCAGCAGGGTATGGGGTATCTTAACATCCACAGGAATATTTATGTAAGAGTTTGAGGAAGAAAAACAAAACAGTGATGTAGTTGCATATCCTTTCTATCACCTTCCTCTAACAAAATGGACTACAACCTTCAAGTAGTTCCCAGCCCTCTCATAGGATGACTCTCTCACACCATATGCAAAGATAAACTCCAAATGGATGAAGGACCTCGATGCGAGACAGGAATCCATCAAAATCATAGAGGAGAACAGAGGCTGCAACCTCTTTGACATCGGCCACAGCAACTTTTTTCATGACACATCTCCAAAGGCGAGAGAAACAAAAGAAAAAATGAACTTGTGGGACTTCATCAAGATCAAAAGCTTCTGCACAGCCAAGGAAACAGTCAAAAAAACTAAGAGGCAACCCACAGAATGGGAGAAGATATTTGCAAATGACACTACAGATAAAAGACTGGTATCCAAGATCTACAAAGAACTTCTCAAACTCAATACGCGAGAAACAAATAATCAAACCAAAAAATGGGCAGAAGATATGAACAGGCACTTTCCCAATGAAGACATACAAATGGCTAACAGACACATGAAAAAATGTTCAAAATCATTAGCTGTCAGGGAAATTCAAATCAAAACCACATTGAGATACCACCTTATGCCAGTTAAAATGGCAAAAATTGACAAGGCAGGAAGCAACAAATGTTGGAGAGGATGTGGAGAAAGGGGATCCCTCTTACACTGTTGCTGGGAATGCAAGTTGGTATAGCCACTTTGGAAAACAATGTGGAGGTCCCTTAAAAAGTTAAAAATAGAGCTACCCTATGATCCAGCCATTGCACTACTGGGTATTCACCCCAAAGATACAGACATAGTGAAGAGAAGGGCCATATGCACCCCAATGTTCATAGCAGCATTGTCCACAGTAGCTAAATTGTGGAAGGAGCCGAGATGCCCTTCAACAGATGACTGGATTAAGAAGATGTGGTCCATATATACAATGGAATATTACTCAGCCATCAGAAAGAATGATTACACATTTGCAGCAACATGAACGGGACTGGAGGAGATCATGCTAAGTGAAGTAAGTCAAGCAGAGAAAGACAATTATCATATGGTTTCACTCATTTATGGAACATAAGAAATAGGAAGATCGGTAGGAGAAGGAAGAGAAGAATGAAGGGGGGGTAAACAGAAAGGGGAATGAACCATGAGAGACTGTGGACTCAACAAACTGAGGGCTACAGAGGAGAGGGGTGTGGGGGATTGGGATAGGCCGGTGGTGGGTATTAAGGAGGGCACATATTGCCTGGTGCACTGTGTGTTATAAGCAAATAAAGAATCATGGACCACTACATCAGAAACTAAGGATATACTGTATGATGACATAACATAATACAAAATTATTATTAAAAAAAAGAAAGATTAACAACTGCTATAAGCCATAGTACTTTCTCTTTATAGGCTATTTCTAAAATAAAAAGGAAGAGTGGATCTATTTCTAAAATGTACAAAACATGTTTTTTGACTGTCAGAATAAAATACACAGAGCTAAAAAAAAGAAGAAGAAGAAGAACCCAGTTATATAGACAAAGTCCATTGTGTTTCATCTAATTAATATCTATTTCAAAATCAAGTATGGTTCAATATTAGAAAACAATGTAATTTCCTACATTAAAACAAGAGAGAAATTGCATATGATCATGTCAAAACATGTATAAAAGTTATATCATAAAATTTAACATCCATTTATGATCAAATATCTAAGCAAGATAGGAATGAAAAAGAATGTTCTTAATGTTAATAAATAATATCTTAAAAAATCTATAGCAAGGATATATTCTTTCATCTATATTTCAATGGTGAAATATTGAAACTTTCATCCCTCAAGTGAGACAAGGATGCTTACTTACAACTTCTGGGCAGTGTTGTAAGGGAAGCAGTAGCCAGTGATATTTAAAAAAAAAGGGCATAAGGTTTGTAAAGGAATAAGTAAAAGGTCATTATCCACAGAAGTCATGTTTGTTTACTTAGAAAATCCAAAAGAATCTATAGACAAACTAGTAGGATTGTTAAGCATAGTAAGTCACTGGATACAAGATCAATGTTAAAATATTAATTGTATTTCTATATACCAGCCACCAAAAAAAGAAAAATTAACCATTAATGTACCACCCAGAAACATAAAAACCTTTGAAAAATCTAACGAAAGATATGTATAACTTTACACTGAAAATTATAAAACACTATTGAGAGAAAATTTAAAGCCCTAAATAAATTGGGGGGTATACCAAATTTGTGGATTGAGAGCCTCAGTATTACAAAAATGTTAATTCTCCCCTAAGTAAACAATAGATTCAAGGCAATTCCTGTCAATATTTCAACAGTACTTTCAATTGACCAGTAGATTTAAAATTCATATGGAAATGAAAAGCCTTTGCAAAATCTGAGAATGGCCAAGGCATCTTTGAGGAAGTAGAACTAAGCTGATGGATTGACAATACCTGATATCAAGACACATTTTGAGGTTATACTAATTAAGACAATGTGGTATCAACCCAAGATAGACAAAGGAAACCCTGGCACAGAATAGAGTCTAGAAACAGACCCCCATATATTTAGCCACTGTTGATGTTTTTTTTTTTGTTTGTTTTTTTGTTTTTTTATGACAAACATGACACACAGTGTAATAAGAGAAAGTATGGTCTTATTCATAAATGGTGCCAGATGGATTGGATATTCATTCAGGAAAAAATGAATCCTGACCTCCTACCTCACCCTGGATAAAAAAAAAAAAATTAATTCCAAATGGATGGGAGATCTAAATGTGAAAGGTAAAAGAAAGTTTTCAGAGGAATATATAGAAGCGATTATGATCTTGGAATAGGCAATATATTCTTCAACAGAACTCAAAAAGCAGTAATGATAAAAGAAAAAATATTTAATTGAACTCTCAAAATTAAGACCTTCAATTCAACAAAGAGAGTGGAAAAGCAACACAGAACCTAGGACAAACATATCCAATGAAAGACTCATATAAAAAAAATATAAAGAAATTCCAAATTACAAAGAAGAAGATAGACAAAGCAATTTTTCAAATGACAAAAAACTTGGACAGACATTTCACAAAAGAGATGATCAACATGGCAATAAAATATGAAAAAAAAAAGCTCAACTTTATTAGATATCAAGTGAACGTAAATTAAAACCACAAGGAGATACCACCACAGAATGACCAGACGGAAAATGCCAATTGTCAACCAGGATGTGAAGTGAACAGAATCCTCCTACATTGCTGTGCATGATGGTGCAAATTGGCACAAACATTCTGGAAAACTGGCAATGTTTGCCAAAGCCAGAAATATGCATTTTCTATGACCCAGCAATTTCACTAGTAGCTGCATACCCAAGATAAATGCACACAAATATTCACCAAAATTCATTGATTAAAATACTCAGCACAACAGTATCCACAATTGCCTAAAAATATGCTACCCAAATACCTATCAATAGTATAATTGGTAGATATGTCATATATTCATAAAGTGGACTATTTATACAGTGATGATATGGATTGAAATCTCTACAACTATGTGCAAAAATATGGATAAAACTCACCTGTATAATCCTGAGTAAAAGAAGTCAGACACATATGAATATATTCAGAATGCTTTCATTTATATAAATTATATAAAGACAAACCCGATCTAGGCTGTAAGAAGCCAGAATACTGACTATTCATCAAAGATGGAATACTGACCAGAAGGAAGCATAGTATGGCTTCTGAAGGTATGATCACATTCAGTATCTTAACCTGATGCTCATTGGTTACATGGGTAGGTTTAGTTTGTGAAAATTCATCAAGCTGTGTGCTAATGGTATGTGTATTTTTATGTCTACATCAGTACTTTGTTTTAATTAATAGTTTTTTTGGTATAGCAGTTATCTAAAAGCAAAAATAACTAACTGTTAAATTCCTAGAAAACGTGTTTATCAGGAGATATACTAGACCTTTTTGGAAAAGATTCCTGTAAATTTTACTTAGTAAACATAAAAGAAAACAAAAATGAATGGAAAGCTATAATGTGTTAGTGTTTGGGTATACTGAGTACTGTAAAAATGTTCATTTTTCTTTATTTGTCTGTAATTTCAGTCTATTCCAACCCAATGCACAAAAATTGTTTCTTATGGCCATCGACAAATTGATTCTTAATTTTTATGGAGTCAGAATGCCAAGACAATTTTAACAAAAAAGAACGAAAGACTTTACTCTATCAAGCAGCAGAATAAAATATTTAAAACCCTAGAATTTTGACCCCAGGACCATTCATACGCAAGAATTTAGTGTGCATCCCACCTCAGAAAGGAAAATTTACACTTTCCATTAAGTAGTGTTGAGAAAATTGAAAATAAAACAAAATGAAGATAGATGCTTACTCATACCATACAAACATAAATCTAAATGAATTAATGTCTCAAACGTAAGAATGTAAAAATAAAACTAAGCAGGTATTAAAGGAAAAATATGAGCATATGCTTATGATCATGTAGCAAAAATTTACAAAATCATGAAGGCTTCTGGACCTTGAGGGCATCATACTAAGTGAAATAATTCAGACAGAGACAAATACCATATGATCTCACTTAAATGTGGAATAAGAAAGAAAGAAAGAAAGAAAGAAAGAAAGAAAGAAAGAAAAAGAAAAGGGAGGGAGGAAAGAAGAAGGAAACCTAACTCATAGATACAGACAACACATTACAGATCAGTGGTTTCCAGAGGTTGGGGGTTGTGGTGAGCAAAACAGGTGCAAGTGGCCAAAAGTTACAAACTTCCAATAAGATAAGCAAATCTTGAAATATAATGTACAGCATGATGACTACAGTTAACCATACTATATTGGATATATGAAAATTGCCAAGAGAGTTGATCTTAAAAGTTCTCATCATAAGAAGAAAAAAATTATAACTATATGTGGTGATGGATATTAACTAATCATCATTGTAATCATCATTTCACAATGTATACATATATCAAATCATTATCTTGGACACCTTAAACTAATACATTGTTATATGTCAATTATATCTCAATTTTTAAAAATAAAAAGCCCAGGAAGGAAAAAAAACTGGTAAACTTAAAAAGACAAATAATGCACTGGGTAATAGTATTCATCACTTAGATAATAAGATGAAGAATTGGTATTCAGAATACATGAGAAAATTCTACAGATGAAAGAAAAACGTTTATTTACATAGCAAAGCATGTATGTGCACAGGTAATCCACAGAAAATAAAAAGCAAAAGACCAATAAAACCATAAAAAGATGATAGGTCTCAATAATCAACAGGGAAATTAAAATTAAAACAAAAAAGCTAATACCATTTTTTTAACCTTTAGCAAAAACTACAAGTTGAGGGAGCACCTGGGTGGCGCAGTCGTTAAGCATCTGCCTTTGGCTCAGGGCGTGATCCCAGTGTTCTGGGATCGAGCCCCACATCAGGCTCCTCAGCTAGAAGCCTGCTTCTTCCTCTCCCACTCCCCCTGCTTGTGTTCCCTCTTTCGCTGGCTGTCTCTGTCAAATAAATAAATAAAATCTTAAAAAAAAAAAAACAAAACTACAAGTTGATTATATCAAGCATTGGTAAGGGTGAGCAAACAATCTCATTTACTGCTATAAAAGTAAACCGTGAATTGCTATAAGTATAAATTGGTAAAGACATTTTGAAGGGAATGTGGCATTATTTCATGATGCCACTTTTCAGTACAATATTTATCCTAAAAATAATACTTCCACATATATGAAGAAACTTGTGCAAGAATGTTCATTATGGTATTGCTGATGCTAAAAGCAGGGATAGAAAGGAGAGGAAAAAATCTTTAATTGAGCAACTGCTAAGGACACTGTAGTTAAATATAGCTACATCTACTGATGTGTGCATATATGATATAAAATTTTGCAGTAGTGGTTAAGATAGATCTATAGGTACTACCTTTCTTGTGATAGCTTTCTGTGTACTTATACTATGGGGGTAGATTCACATGCACTGACAAGATCAGATCTTCAAGATCAAGTGGGAAAAAAGCAAGTTGAAGAAAATGTTACTTCATTTAATGTAAAGATGCAGATTTAAAAAGTAAGAATAGAAATACACAATAAAATCTTTCCCTTCACATACAAATATTTTATATAAATTTATAGAAGAAAGGTCTAGATGAATAGACACACACACACACACACACATTGGTGAGAGTGATTATCAGAGTTAGCAGGGGATGGGCATTTGAAAGGGATCATCAAAGGACAGCGTAATGGACAGTTGTTAGTTTTACTCTCCAGTACCAACTCTCCCATCTTAATGTCCACTGATGCTGCTTTTGGAGAAACCCCCTGTGTCAACCAATAGCCTTGGGTGAACCTGAACACTCCTCATCCAAAACTGAAACAGGTGAATGAAACCCAAGCAATCAATGTATTCCAGTTCTCTAGAAACAGTGAGTGGCTCAGGACTATAAATCGAAACAAATTAAGAGTCAATTCTGGAAACTGGAAGAAGGAAAGTAGAAGCAATTGCAGTCATCTTGCAACCTGAGAGCAAGAGCTTGAGAACATGCCAGCTTTGTGGTGATGGAGCCAAGATCTACATAAAGAGAAAACTGGGGTCCTGCCACCATTCAAACCCTGGGGAAGTGAAGGGCTTCCATCATACTAATCTGTAACTCCCTGCAAGCGGGGAAGACATTTGAGTTAACTTCTCAGTCATTTGTCACCAGAGTTTCCTTCAATAGAGATCCCTTGGGGCGTGCCCGGGTGACTCAGTCATTTAAGCATGGGACTCTTGATTTTGGCTCAGGTCATGATCTCAGGGTCATGGGCTCGAGCCCCGTGTTGCACTTCAGGCTTAGCTCAGCGTCTGCTTGAGATTCTCTCTCCCTCTCTCTCTGCCTCTCCCCCCACTCACTCAAATAAATAAATAAATAAATAAATAAATAAATAAATAAAATCTTTTAAAAGAATAGAGATTCCTTGGGCTTATCTTTTTTGTTATAACTTTTACTAGGAAAATTTGTTCTCCTGCTATATAATATTTCTAATATCCACTTATTCTTATGAGTTTAATATTTTTATTTGAGGTTTTATTAAAGTATTACAGGCATCAAATATTTTTCAAAATATAACACATTACCAAAGAAGTAATCACTTCAAGTCCTTTTTAGAATTACATAGATATAATTAATACATATATATCATTAGAAAGTAATTATTATCAGTGGAATCCAACAAGATCCCTAGACTAAACAACAGAAATGGTGCAGTTATTTTCCAACTCCTTCCCTTCCCATTATTGCTAACAAAAAAGTGGGGGTCCTTCTTTTAAAATGTTGCTCTCCAAAATGCCAACATGGGCAGCGTGAAATTTGTAGGTAAAGAGACAAAGCGACTTCTTGTAACTGTTGCGCTTGCCTGAAAAGAAAGTACATCTTTGAATAGGACCTTTAAGATAAAGGTTCTTTTGTAATCTTCCCTTTTCTCCTTGTGCTTTACATTCTGTTCTCTTTTCTGAAGCTCCTGGAGGAGTTGGAGCAGGAGAGGACCCATTCACCTCCTCTCTGTGTGTCTCTGCTCTCTGTACAGACAGCTGTGCTCTTTGCCCGGAACGAGGACGTGGCAGTATTCAACTGGGCATTTTCTACTTCAGTTTTTCCCTTTGTGACTCATTTTACCCAGTTCTAATAAGACCATTGAGAACATGGTTTTCTCCTAAAGAAAAAAAAGTTTACTTCTTTCTCGATGGCCATTGGGCCTAAATGTTCACATAGACGGATGGTGTCTCTCTGTGAAAGCATGACATTCATCACTCCAGCTTCGCCACAGAGGTGCCGATTGTGGGATAAAGACACCTGTTTATTGCAAAATGCGCCTCGTCCACAGTCATTTCACATGTGTGCTAATAGACCAACGGATAATTGCCGACAGTAATAACTTTCGGTTTCCAGATACCAATCTGACTTAACAAGCTACATAAAAATGTGTAGTTTATATTCTCCTTGTGTAATATTTCCATGGCTACTCAGTCCCTCAATTATTTTGTAAAATGACGCTGTTGTTTACAATGCTGGATTTGTATAACCAAAACAAACAGGTGGTCTGTCTGCCACAAACAGGCAAGCCAGATTGTTAATTGTAAATTAATCTCGAAGAAATACCTGGTGTGGGATTTAGCATCAATTTACTTAGCAGAAGAGTAATTTTGTAATCCAAAGCCTTCTTGGAAAAACTATGTCATTAGTAAATTGAATTGTATGTTAAAAAGACAAAACAAGTTAAAATGACATGTGCACACACTTTTTTTCTCGGACTTCGAAGGCATCGTGCAGACGGAACTCCAGCATCCCACTACCGGTCAGTGCAAGGCGCCTCCCTCTCACTGCTTTATTTTATTTTTTTTAACTTTAATTTCCTCTTCTCACTCTTATTTCCATTCTCCTACCTACTCTAGTTGCGTTAATTCATGTCCTTAAAACGTATGCCTCCTTCAAAATAAAAAGTTCTCTTTCATGTCTTTTTTTTTACTTTAAATTGATACATTGCTTTGATCTTGTTTTGATGCTTACTCTTCACTCCACATTGATCTAGTCACATTATTGTCTGCTTACTACTTACTGCAGCAGTGTTCCCTTGAATGCTATTATTCCATTTTGCTTATAACATTCCCTTCCCACTGAATTCAGTGAAGGCTTCTTTGCTCCTGCAAATCATGCTGCAGTGAGCATTCTCGCACACATCCATTTGTAACACTCATGTGGGAGTTATTTAATTCAACAAATATGTATTAAGTATCCAATAAGTGTCATGCACTATACTAGGCATGTAGGATATGTCACTGAACAGAAAAAAAATTAAAAGCCCTGGCCTTAAGGAGTTTATGTGCTGGGGCATTTTTTCTGGGGAATATATCCAGGAATGGGACTGCTGGAGTTTATGGCATACAGAGCCCTAATTTCATTGTCGAAATCCCCTCTGAAATAGTTTTACTGAGTTAAAACATGAATAATATATGAGTTCCCTTTCTCCCCTGCCCAAACCTGGCTGACACAGGGAATTACACAACTCTCTTATATTTGTCAACCTGATAGAAACAGCATGGTGTATCATTTTTCTGATTTCTAGAAAGTTTGGTATTTCTACATAAATCTCTAAACCACATGTGTGAGCTGCCTATTCATACTTGCTTCCAATTTTTCTTTCTTTTTTATTTTCAAGTATTAATAATTTTTCCATCAGATAATAAGAAAGATGAGGGAAAGGGCTAGAAAAAGGACAACAAACCCAAACGAAGAAGGCAGGAAGTAAATAATATGTAAATAATAGCAGGCTCAATGAAATAGAGAAAAAATGACCACAGTAAAACTTAATAGATGTGACATTTTTAAAAAACTGGTTCCTTGGAAAAAAACAACATAAAATAGAAATGATAAGAGGTAATAAAAACCAAAAAGAAGGTACAAATAAACAAAATTCAGTATAAGAAGAGAAAAGCAACTAGAGATACAATTGTGATGTTAAAATTAGAAACTATATATCATCAATAAATTTGGAAAAGTTAGATGAGACATTGAAACCTTGGAAATAAAATAACATGTCAAATCATTACAAAAACATAAAAACTAATATACAAATTTTTATTAAGTATAAATTAAAATGGTTATATAAAGAAGAAAAAAAAAAAGGCCCACATGGCTTGAGAGTAACTTCTAACCAGTTGTTAATGATGATATATACAAGTTGTTACAGAATACATTTTATTTTCTTGTTTTTACTTAAATTCCAGTTAGTTAGCATACAGTATAATATTAGTTTCAGTTGTACAATATAGTGATTCAACACTTGCCTACAATACCCAGTACTCATTACAAGTGCCCTCCTTTTCCCCATCACCTATTTAACCCATTCCCCCACCCACCTCCCTTCTGGTAACCATCAGTTTGTTCTCTAGAGTTAAAAGTCTATTTCTTGGTTTGTCTCCCTCTTTTTTTCCCCCTTTGTTCATTTGTTTTGTTTCTTAAATTCCACATATGTGTGAAATCATAGGGTATTTGTCTTTCTCGGACTGACTTATTTCTCTTAGCATAATACTCTCTAGTTTCATCCATGGAGTTGCAAGATTTCATTCATTTTATGGCTGAATAATATTCCATTGTATATATATAAACCACATCTTCTTTATCCATTCATCAGTTGATGGACTCCATAATTTAGCTATTGTAGATAATGTTGCTATAAACATCGGGATGCATGTATCCCTTTGAATTAGTGTTTTTATATTTTTTGGGTAAATACCCAGTAGTGCAATTGTTGGATCATAAGGTAGCTTTATTTTTAACTTTTTGAGGAACCTCCACACTATTTTCCAGAATGGCTGCACCAGTTTACATTCCCACCAACAGTGCAAGAGGGTTTCCCTTTCTCCTTATACTCACCAATACCTGTTGTTTCTTGTGTTGCTGATTTTAGCCATTCTGACAGTTGTGAGGTGACATCTCATTGTAGTTGTCATTTGTATTTCCCTGATGGTAAGTGATGTTTCATATGTCTGTTGACCATCTGTATGTCTTCTTTTGAAAAATGT
This sequence comes from Ursus maritimus, assembly GCF_017311325.1. Lineage (NCBI taxonomy): Eukaryota > Metazoa > Chordata > Mammalia > Carnivora > Ursidae > Ursus > Ursus maritimus. Next base: position 11,675,742 of record NW_024427107.1, read on the forward strand.
CTATTCATGTCTTCTGCCCATTTTTAAAATGAATTATTTGATTTTTAGGTGTTGAGTTTGATAAGTTCTTTATATATTTTGGATATTAGCCCTTTATCATATCTGTCATTTGCAAATATTTTCTCCTATTCTGTAGGTTGACTTTTAGTTTTGTTGATTGTTTACTTCACTGTGGAGAAGTTTTTTATTTTGATGAAGTCCCAATAGGTTATTTTTGCCTTTGTTTCCCTTGTCTCTGGATATATATCTAGAAAGAAGATGTAAACAGCCAATGTCAAAGAGTGTTGTATTCTCCCCTAGGATTTTTATGGTTTCAAGTCTCACATTTAGGACTTTAATCCATTTTGAATTTATTTTTGTGTATGGTATAAGAAAGTGGTCCAGTTTCATTCTTTTACATGTTGCTGTCCCGTTTTCCCAATACCATTTGTTGAAGAGACTGTCTTTTTCCCATTGGATATTCTTTTCTGCTTTGTCAAAGATTAATTGACCATATAGTGTGGATTCATTTCTGGGTTTTCTATTCTGTTCCATTGTTCTATGTGTCCATTTTGTTTTAGTACCATACTATGAAACCAGGAGCTGGTTCTTTGAAAAAATATTAATAAAATTGATAAACTTCTAGCCAGACATATCAAAAAGAAAAGAAAAAGGACTCAAATAAATAAGATCACTATGAGAAAGGAGAAATAACAACCAACACCACAAAAATACAAACAATTATAAGAGAGTATTATGAAAAACTACATGCCAACAAATTGGTCAACCTAGAAGAAATGGATAAATTCCTACAAACCTATAAACTACCAAAAATAAAACATGAAGAAATAGAAAACTTGAACAGACCAAAAACCATCAAAGAAATTGCATCAGTAATCAAAAAACTTCCAACAAACAAAAGTCCAAGGCAGATGGCTTCATAGACAAATTCTACCAAACATTTAAAGAAAAGTTAATACCAAGGGCACCTGGTGGCTCATTTTGTTCAACATCTGACTCTTGATTTTGGCTCAGGTCAGGATCCCAGGTTCGTGGGATTGAGCCCCATGTTGGGCTCATGTTGGGCATGGACCCTGCTTAAAATTCAATCTCTCTCTCTCTCTCTCTGTCCCTCCCAGCCCCCTATTCACGCACACACACATGCATAGCACTCTCTCTCTCTAAAAAATTAATTAATTAATTAGTTAAAGAAGAGTTAATACCTATTCTTCTCAAACTATTCCAAAAAAGAGAAAAGGAAGGGAAACTTCCAAATACATTCTATGAGGCCAGCATTACCCTGATACCAAAAACAGATAAAGACTCCACTAAAAAAGAGAACTACAGACCAATATCCCTGATGAACACGGATGCAAAAATTCTCAATAAAATACTAGTAAACTGAATCCAATAATATATCCAAAACAAATCATTCACCATGATCAAGTGGGATTTATTCTTGGGTTGCAAGTGTGGTTCAATATTGGCAAATCAATCAAAGTGATAGAACACATTAATAAAAGAAAGGATAAGAACCATATGATTATTTCAATAGATGCAAAAAAAGCATTTGACAAAGTACAAATTCCATTCATGATAAAAACCCTCAACAAAGCAGGTTTAGAAGGAACATAGCTCAACATAACAAAGTCCATACATAAAAAACCCACACCTAAATGTCATCCTCAATGTGAAGAAACTGAGAGGTTCTCTTTATAGTCAGAAACAAGGTAAGGATGTCCACTCTTACCACTGTTATTTAACAGAATAAATTTTTTAAAAAAGGAAAGTTGGACGTCTTGTTTAATGAGGTTAGGAAAATTATTTCAAAACCAACAAGGACAGTACAGTAAAAGAACAGACAAGTTACAAAAAAAAAAAAAAAAACTATCAAATTCCATTTTTGTCCACAAAGAATTAACTGCTGTACGAAATTCTCTCCTTACAAAATTACAAAACCAGCCAAAAGATATGAGGACAGAACAGGACAGTAATCTCCAAGAAAAGGGAAAAATGAGGTGAGCCCCATGACTGACCAAATGTATTTCTTAGAGATACTTTCCAGGCTGCAGCATAGAGAATGGAGACCCAGAGCCCAGTGGTCTTCCTGCGTTGAGGAGACAGAAACTGGCATTCAGCAAACCAAGGAGTCTAGAACTGTGGGACAGGGCACTTGAGGGGAAAGGTTTGCACAGAGAAATAGTTCTGCAGGTCTGCAGGGGAATCCCTTTGAGACTTCCGCTAAGTACTCCTCTGTGTATACAAGAGCCCATGCTAGAACTACCAGAAAGCAGAACAATTTCCTGGGCTTTACAGAAGATCATGAGTAGTTGTGCTGCCACTAACCACCCTGGAGAAACTTCATAAGGATGGGCATTAGAATTTTCATGCATTAAGTGTCTTGCCTTAATAGCGAGACTAATTGAATAGTGGCGGGGGTGGGGGCTGGAACATGGCTGCTCTGGACTAGCACTACCTAAACATAAAGGAGATCCTTGAAAACTAATACAAATCCCAGGGAATTTAACTGCATGCCAGAACAAAGCCAAATGTTCTTTAAAATGGCCGGCATGAGTGAGATAATCTCAACTATAATAAAAAATTACCAGAAGCAAAGAAGAAGGATAATATGATCCATAACCGAGATTAAAATCAATCAATAAAAGACTCAGAAATATGAGAGGTGTTGGAATTAGTAGAAAAGGACATTCAATATCCTGTCAGTATAAATTCACTCCACGTGATCACAAAGGTAATGAAAAATATGAAGACAATGGGGGGGGGGAATATAGGAAAAAGATAAAAATGAAACTTCTGAAGTTGAAAACTAAAAAATCTGAAATTAGACATTGCTGCAGGTCAGACACCACAAAAGGAAAGATATGTGAACTAAAAGACAAAGCAATAAAAATCTAAAAACAAAGCACAAAATGAAGAAACAAAAAAAAATCTTCAGTGACCTGTGAAATGATCTCAAGCAGTCAAACATGGTACCGAGTGAAAACTGGAAGGAGGAACAGAAGTGACAAGAAAAGAAATTCAAGAAATAATAGCTGAAATTTTTCCAAATTTGTTGAAAACTATAAATCCACAGATCCAAAAAACTCAGCAAGCCCAAAGCAGAGTAAATATCCATAAAATCATACTAATCATTGCTCATATTATGTTAAAAAAGAAACTTAAAAGCAGCCAAGGAAGAATATATTATGTACACAGAAACAAATATAAGAATGACTGCAGTGTTCTCGTGGAAACTGAAAACGCAATGCAACTTTAAATTGCTGAAAACAAAAATATGTCAGTGTAGAAGTGCATGTCCAGAGGAATTAAATTTCAAAAATGAAAGTGAACTTCCTTCCTGCTTCTAATCTGGAAATGAGCTAGGAGTGGGATTCTGTGCATCAGGCCCCCGGCATGAGATAGGGGAAGCCAGTATCAGTCATCACCATGTTTTGCCTTGTGCCCAATGGAGGTGGACAGGGTGCCAGCACTGTGAGGCGTGGCATGGCAGGATGGGGCTCCGATTTCTGGGGACCCTCTGCTCTATAAGCCCTGTCGGGTCCACTGTGAAATGGGAAGCCCACGCCTGTCTGTAGGCCAAGAGGCAGGGATGCATGTGACCCCCGCAGGCCAGTGGCTGTGTTGGGGGAGAGAAAGAAGGGTAATTAAGAGGTAAATTTAAGGCAGAAGGGAGTGCAGGTGGCAGATTGCCACCACCTACAGCTTCAGTGCTGGGTGAGTCTGCTGTTGTTCATTTGATATATCTATTAAATTGATTTCATAATGTAAAAAAGAAAAAATATCCCAGATTCAGATGACTTTCATGGTGAATTCTACTAATTTTAGGGAAGAAATAATAATTCCATAAGAAGTCTTCCCAAATATAGATGAAGAGAGAATGCTCCCCACTCTTTTTACAAGGTTGGTATTAACTAGATAGCAAAATCAAACAGAGTAAAAGTGGAGGGGGGAAGGGGAGCAATAGACATTCTTCTTCATAGATTTAGTCTTAAAAAATAGTAACAAAATTTTAGCAAATCTAATCCAAGAAAAATCAATAAAAAACAATAATACATCATGGTTAAGTTGGCTTTATCCCAGAAATGAAAACTTGGTTCCACATTAGAAAATCAATCAATGTAATCCACAAAATTAACAAACTGAAAGACAAATTTTTTTCATTATCTCCGTAGATATAGAAAATATGTTGGCAAATTTAATAGACCCTTACAGTATAACCTCAAAACAGATGAAGAATGAAAGGGAACTTCCTCAACCTCATAAAAGCATCTATAAAAAATTGATAACTAATATCATAATCAGTGGTAAAAGGCTGAGGGTTTTCTTCTAGGTTCACAAATACAGCAAGATGTCTGCTCTCACCACTCCTGTTTTATATTATACTAGAGGTCCTACACACTTCACAAAGGTAATGAAAAGAAAGAAAAAGCAAATATTGAAAAGGAATAAGTAAAACTGTATTTGTAATCCACATGATTATATAAGTAGAAAATTTTTATGAATTTACAAAAAACCTAGTATCTTAACTGAGTTTATGAAGATTCCAAGACATAAGATCAGTATATGATAATCAAGTATATGTTCACATACTAGCACAAATAACTGAAAATTGAAGTAAAATACCAGTACAATTTATAATAGCATCAAAAATAAAAACATGAAATATGAAGAAAGAGAAATTTAAGAAAAATTGCCACATCTGAACTTTGAAATCTGTCAAAGAGAAAGAACATTTAAACAAATACCTTGCTTATTAATCAGAAGAGTCAATACTGTCAGCATGTCAAAATTTCTCATATTAATGTATGGATTCAATATGATACCAATCAAAATCCCAACAGACCCTTTTTGTGGAAAAAGCTAATTTTTAAATTTATGTGGAAATGTAAAAGGCCCACAATACCCGCAATAATCTTATAAAACAACAAAGCTGAAAGATTTACACTATCTGACTTTAAGACATACTATCAAGCTACAGACATCAAAACAGTGCAGGATTAATTACGGAATGAATAAATCAGGGGAGTAGAAGGTATAGCATAGGGAACTTAGTCAATTACATTGTAATAGCTTGTATGGTGACGGGTGGTAGCTACACTAACGGTGAGCATTGCATAACATATAGAGAGGTTGAATCACTATACTGTACACCTGAAACTAAAGCAACATTGTGGGATGCCTGGGGGGCTCAGTGGGCTGGGCATCTGCCTTCTGCTCAGGTCATAATCCCCGGGGTACTGGGATTGCATCTTGTAGATGAAGGAAAAAAGAGTTGTTAATTCCTGTATACAATAAAAACAAAATATGAATGACTAGGAAATGGGGAGCGGGGGGTGGAATTCTTTAACTTAATAAAGGCCAGTTGCAAAAATTTTTTATCGAACATGCTTAACTGGCAAACAAAAACAATAACCTTGAGATTCTATCTCCTTTAAGACAAGGAGCCAGATGAATTTGATGACTACCTTTCATAAAAGGAGCTAGATGAGCTTTCTCATGATTGACAAAACAAGGAGCTAGTTGAGGATGTTTGCTCTCTTTGCTTTTGTTCAGCATAGTAATGTTTAGGTCCTTGCCCATGCAATTGGGAAAGAAAACGGATAAGGCATGAAAGAAAAGACAAAAAAAAAAATCATGTTTTGAAAGATATGTGAGCATCTTCATAGAAACCCCAACAGAATGAGGAGACAAACTAATACAACTTGTAAAACCCATAATCGATAAAAATCCTTTTTTGTGGTGGTGGGACAGTGGGGGCAGCACTCAGGGAAGAAATTCTGGAAGAAGCCGGAATTCTGCTAAACAAGGGGAGCAAGGACTCATCTCCGGTTAGGTTTGGGTTCCCTCTGAAGGATTCTGAGGAGAGTCTAAGGGAAGCTAAGATCAGCGCTGGATTGGCTGCTGTTTTTAAGGAGGAATTCAAAGATGCAGGCATTAACTAGGGATTTGGTGCTTTCTTAAGGTAAATGTGGCTAAGCAATTGGGTATTTCCTGTAATTAATGAAGCAAGTAAAGCAGATCTGGGGCAGCATGGGAGAGAACAATAATCACTCAAAGTGGATTCTTTGTGGCATTTTACAACTGCAGCATGACCTTGGGAGATACAATGTTAACTTTGCAGCTGACTTTATCTGTGTCTGTCCTCCCATACTGATTAATGGCTGGGCTGCTTCTTGCTTTTTCATTTAAAGCCGATTTTCACTCTTCAGTCCTGCACACTTTTTGACTCTCACAAATAAGGGAGACCTTAGCAAGGTGACCAGATAGACCACTTTACAAATTCAGTTGTTTACTTATTTCCATCAAAAACAAGAAGTGTAATTTAAGAAGTAAAATATAAGTTGAATATCAAGAAAAAGGGAGGCTACACAAAAAATGTTAAAATGCCATTTAAATAACATAGAAAATCATGTAAATAAATTTTATTGAAAATATCTTATTCTCGATTGGGATAACTCAATATTATAAAGATACCAATTCTCATTGCACCCCCCACAAAATTAATCCTCGAATTCAAATTCATTCACACAGATTGAGGGGGAAGCTTAATACTAACTTTAAAATTCAAATGATAAAATATCAATAAGTATCTAAGGTAATCTTTTTAAAAGTAAACATGAAAGTGAACCGAAGAGAAGCACCCTCCTATGGTATAAAACCTACAACAAAATCACATCAATAAAATAATGTGGTATAGGAAAATGAATAAGCTAGAGGTCATGAAACAGCATAAAGAATCCAGATACAGACTTATCTATTCAGGGAAACTTGGTAGATGAAAGAGATGGCCTTACAAGTGACTGGAAAAAGAATGGATTATTTCATAATAGTTGCAGGGGGAAATGATTCACTATATAGAGAAAAGTCAAATTGGATCCCAATGTCATAGCATATGCAGATAAAAGTCCCACATCAATCAAACACTTAGACATTAACAATAAGATTATAAAGTTAACTGAAGAAATGTAGAATTCCCTTGTCTTCTCAAAATAAGTAAGAATTTACCTCTCAATGGAGCAAAAGGTGGACATTTGAGTGCATCAGACCTAAGGATTGTTCTTCATAAACCATAAAGTAAACAGATGGTGGAAGTTATTTATTTCATTGAAAATTTTTTAAAATTATAAATTAATTTACTAATATAAATATATTTACATTGTATATCAAATATTTATGATAATATAAATAAGATAATAAAGAATCTGCAATAAAATAATATTTAGAAATATAGTTATTTGCATTTCCAATTGTCAAATGTCTAGGATATATTTGCACATTCCAAAATATCTGAAGATTTTTCTTCATGAATGGGAAGGTGCTTATTATTCATAGGTCACACAAATCATTTTGTATTTGGCAGTCTGTTGAAAAAGTGTAGGTTTCATAAAATAAAAGATAGACATCTATCCAAAATCATGAGACCAAAACAAAGTCATAGGAAATTGAAGAGTATAATTTGAGATGCCAAAATATGAAAACCCTTCTGCTATTTTTAGATTAAACTGATAAGCTGAAAGGAGTAATAAATACTCTAGATGGTATTGATCAAGAATTCCTAACATTTTACTGTTACTTTGACCAATATCAGTGTTACAATTGACAAACTCCTATAGTTGTATTTTCTATTTTCTTCCATTCTTAGAAGCTATTGACCCCATCATTATTGAAGAATACTATAATACAAGTATAGAAATCATAAGCTGGGTATGATGCAACAGTATGAAAGCTTGACCTTAGTCAGCTTTGTAGGAGAAGAGTGTGTTTTTTCATTAATTTCTGTTTCATCCTAGACAATTATTACAATTCTTTCATAGAAGAAAAAAGCAAAGCAAATGTTTAAACATTTTGCAACTTTCAGCCTCATTGGGAAAGATGCTTTTATCTTTTGTCATGCTGTTCTTAGCTTAAAGCATCCTGTCTCTTCCAACAGAAATACTTGACAGCTGATATTTTCTTCTTTTATTTCTACTTCAATTGCTAATTGCATATTTACAATCTTTCAATCAAGAGGAAAAGAGAAACAGATTAGAAAAATTTTCTATCTGTCAACAGAACTATGTTCTATAATGAAACATCTACTCATTAAATATAGAGAACTTCATGGCATCAATAATAAGTGTTATAAAGGGCACAAAGGTATTATTAATTCTGAAGGAATGCAGGACTGTAAAAACAATAAGTCATTTTGACAGTTGCTCTGAAGACTATTACCAATGTTATGTTTACTTGACTAGCTCAATTTATAAAACAAGACCTACAAAAAAATCTACAGTTTAATCAATTGAGATGTGCTATTATAAACAACTGCTAATGGACTGAAGCTTTGCTTCTCTTAATGATTGAATTGTGACTGCATTTTTTAAAATTAGGGTAATTACTAGTGTGGGCAGTTTTGTGCATTTTTAAAAGAAGCTTAAACTCAATGAAATAAAACTGTAGAACAGATTTAATGAGAACATAAATGTGTCTTTTTTGAAGTTAAATTAAGCTAAAGATGCAAGTCTCTTTAAATACAATATGCAATTACCTTTTCAGGGAGAATTCACAAAGGTATTTGTTTATCATGCAAATTAAGAAACAATACTGGATTTAAATCTCCAACTATAGTCATTGATTAAATTTCTCTGTATAGCTCATGAAAATTCAATTCAGAATCCTAAAAAAATACTATTTTATCTTTGATTGGATTTTATTTAGTTAAAATAAAAATAAGTGAAGAATTTCATCATCTAAATAATCTAAGAGATTAGATGATAAATAGGGCTATAGTTTAGGGAGACATACTGCTTTTAAATTTTCTATTTGGCTTTGACTAACCCATGTGGAAAGTAGATTTCAGTGATATCATTAAGTTTTTAAAAATATAAATTATCCCTACTTGCATTCATTTCATATATATATATGATTAAGCCATTCTTTTGTATGGACTTTTGTAAGCATTAAAGGATAAGGACTGCACTGAAAAATACATAGTTGATTTATGGTCTTATGAATTGACATGAAATATTTCATAACATTTTATGTGCTTGTATTCATTTGTAGATGCGTGTGGGCATGTGTGGGTCTGTATGCATGAGTAGTTTGTGTATGTGAGCATGTGTCTGAATGGGTGTGTGTATTTGTGAATTCATGTGAAAATGTGTTTGAGAGTGTATGTTTTGTACATATGTCTGTACAATGAGTAAGTGTGCATGCATAAACCACACCCGAATTTAGAATTATGGCAACAGCAGCAAAACAGTAACAATTAAGAAAGAAAAAAATTTGATGATTTTGCAGATGTGATATTACCAGACACTTTTTTTTTCCTACTTTAAGGTAAAATCAATAGCCAACAAAAAAAGAAGACAAGGAAAAAGAAGACAAAGAAACTTTGGTAGATGATGTTTTAACAGGTGTATGCATATATCCAAACTCCTCAAATCGTACACATTAAATTTGTACAGTTTTTGTACATCCATTATACCTCGATACAGATGTTGAAATAATAACCAATCAAAAAAGTTAAAGGAGAGGGTGGGTAGAATTCTGGAAAGAGCAAAAGTGCATGAAAGAGCATAGTTTTTTTGGATCTTTGTGAGTTTATACATACATGCACACACCACAAACACACATACACAAACATACACATATACAAAGTTAATGAATAGCAAATTAAAAATCCTTGGACAATATTTTAAACTAAATTAAATCTCCAAATTTCCAGGAATCTCCAAAAATCCAAACTATGAAAGACTGGAGACAAACCATCAGCAGTCACAGACCTGCTTGGGATAGCTTCTGTGCTGAAGAAAGCAGAAAGTGACAAAGATCTGAGAACCAGAGAACTCTGAAGAGACAAAAAGTATTCACTGGAACATGCAGCAGGCCCATTAGAGAACAGCCGGAATTGGAAGGAGTTTTGCCTATTGGATATGTTTAAGGAGTCTGCAATGAGAGCTGAAGGGGCGCAAACAGCCAAGTCTACATGAACCCTGGAAACAGACCAGCAATGCTCTCTTCTAGGTCAAAGACACAAACAGAGGAGAAATGGCTGGGAGTAGAGCCAAAATTGAACAGGATGGAGGAAAACAGAGATAAAATTAAAAGTCCAGATGTAAGTGGGCAAAGGAGACACAGCTAGGAAATCTCAGAAATCAAGCAGCCATATTTTTTCTAACATTATACTTAAAGGTAAACCAGGGAACTTTGCAAAGTCAAAAAAGCTAACTGGAGAACAGATAAATATCCTATGTGGAAGAATTCCAAATATGTTGAGTATATGCACCACCCCCAAGGAGATAGAACATAATTCCTAGCTCCCTAACTGTGGGCTGAATATAGTGACTTCCTTCTAATCAGTGAAAGAACAGAAAACAGTATCTTTATAGTAGAGAAAGTGTATCAACACTATCTCAGCCAGGTGATTAAAGTCAACAGTATTAACGATAAGCCTTGATGATACATTTACCCTTCGTATGATGTGATGAGAATGGTGCTTTACATCTACAAACTTCCTCTCAAAATCTACAACCCAATCTAAACAAGAGAAACACACAAGACAAATTTCAATTGTACAAAATGCCAGGCTCATATTCCTCAAAACTGTCAAGGTCATCAAACACAAAGAAAGTCTGAGAAACTGTCAACAGCCAAAGGGAGCCTAATGTGATCCGACAACTAAATGTAATGTGGTATCCTGGGTGGGATCCTAGAACAGTAAAATTATACTAAGTAAAAAATAAAAGAGATCTGGATAAAGTATGGACTTTAGTTAATAGTAATGTATCAATATTGTTTCAGTAATTATGATATATATACCATACCAAATTAAAATGTTCATATAGGAAAAACTAGTGGAGAGTATATGAGAATTCTCTGTATTACCTTCATAAATTTTCTGCCAAGCTAAGTAGATTCTGAAACAAAACATTTATCTTTTTTAAAACTTATCTGAACCAAAACTCCTTTGAAAATTTCACGAAAACTAAATTTAAATATCAGTGAGCCTGAGCTGTAAAACATATGCTAACAAATTTGAAAGAATAGAAATCATATGATGTCTGCTCTCAGACTGCAATAGAATTAAACTAGAAATCATTAACAGACACATGGCTGGAAAATCCCCAAATACTTGGAGATCATACAACACACTTCCAAATAACACGAGTCAAAAAGAAATTTAAAAATATTTTTAACTAAATGAAAATGAAAACACAACTTATCGAAATTTGTGGGATGCAGTGAAAGTAGGGCTTAGAGGGAAATTTTTAGCATTGGAAGTATATATTAAAAAAGAAAAATATCTAAAACCAATAATCTAAACTTTTGGGGAAGCTAGAAAAGGAAGAACAAACTAAATACAAGGTAAGCAGAAGAGAAAAAGAAGAATTGAAACAAAAATTAGTTAAAATTAAAAATAGAAAATAAATGAAATCAAAATCTGGTTTTTTGAAAAAGATCAATAAAATCAATAAGTCTCTAGCCAGGTTACCTAAGAGAAAAAGAGAAAGGAAACAAATTACTAACATCAAAAATGAAAGAGGGGACATCATTACAGATATGGAAATTAGAAGGATAATAAAAGAATACTATGAACAATTCTGTAGGCACATATTTGATGACCTAGCTGAAACGGAACAATTTCTTAAAAGACACAACCTGCCGAACTCACACAGGAAGAAATACATGATCTGCATTGGCCTATATGTATTAAAGAAATTGAATCAATAATTACTTACCTTCTAAAACAAAAAGCACCAGACCCAAATGAGTTCACTGGTGAATTTACAATAAAGCTTTAGCAATCAAATGGCATGGTGAAATCAAGGTGGTATTGGTGAAAGAATAAACAAATAGGTCAATAGAACACAATCAAGGGCCTAGAAATAGATCTATATAAATATAGTCAAGTAGGGGCACCTAGGTGGCTCAGTCCATTGTGCTCTAGATTTGGGCTCAGGTCATAATCTCAGGGTCATGGGACTGAGACCTGTGTCAGGATCTGCACTCAGCAGGGATTCTGCTGGGGATTCTCTCTCTTCCTCTCCCTCTGCACCCCCCCCCACCAAATAAGTAAATAAATAAATCTTTAGAATATATATAGTCAATTGATCTTTCACAAAGGAGCAAAGACAATACAATAGAGCTAAGATAGTCTTTTCAACAAATGGTGCTGGAACAATTGGATTTTCACATGCAAAAAAAAAGACTCTATAAACAGAGCTTATGACCAATTCAAAAACTAACTCAAAGTGGATCACAAATCTAAATGTAAAATGCAAAACTATAACTGCTAGAAGATAATAGGAGAAAATCTAGATGACCTTGTATTTGATGATGATTTTTTAGATATACTACCAAGGGCACCATCCATGAAAGTAATAAATAATAAGCTGGACTTCATTAAAATGAAACTTTCTGCTCTACAAAAGACACTGTCAAGAAAATGACATAGAATATCTCCACAGATTAGGAGAAAATATTTTCAAAATATATCTCATGAAAAACTGTTACCCAAAATATACAAAGAATCCTTAAAACTCAACAATAAGAAAACAAACAACCCGGTTTTATAAAGGACAAAAGACTTTAACAAACTCATTACCAAAGAGGATAGACAGATGGAAAATAAGCATGTGAAAAGATGCTCCCCTTCATGTTGTAAGAGAAATGCAAATCAAAATAATGAGACACCAGAACACTATTAGAATGGGCCAGATCCAGAGCACTGCCAACATCAAATGTGGTGAGAAATGAAGCAACAGGAGCTCCTCCTATTCATTGCTGGTGGGAATGGATGCAAGTGGTATAGCACTTCAGAAGACAGTATGGTTATTTCCTACAAGACTAAACTATTCTTATTCTATATTCCAGCAATTATGCTCCTTGATATTTACCCAAGGGAGTTGAAAACTGTATTCACACAAAACCCTGCACATGAGTGTTTATACAACTTTATTAACAATTCCCAAAACTTTGAAAGCAAGATTATTCAGTGGGTAACTAGATAAATAAACTTGGGTACATCCAGGCAGTGGCATATTACTTAGCACTAGAAATAAATGAGCTATCAAGCCATGTAAAGACATGGAGGCGATTTAAATGCATATTACTAAGTGAAAGAAGCTAGTCTGGAGAGGTTACGTGAAAAGGCAAAACTATGGAAACAGTAAAAGATCAGTGATTACCAGGAGTTAGGGGAAGGAGAGATGAATAGGCAGAGCACAGAGGATTTTTAAGGCAGTGTAACTACTCTAGATACTATAATGGTGGATACATGTCACTATATATTTGTCCAAACTCACAGAATGTACAACTTCAATGTAAACTATGGACTTTGAGTGAAAATGACATGTCAGGGTAGATCCATCACTTGTAACAACTGTACCACTCTGGTAAGAGATGTTAGAATGGGGGAGGTTACACATATGTGGGTGCAGAGAGCATATAAGAATGTCTGTATCTTCACTCAATTTTGCTATAAACCTAAAATTGTAAAAAATAAAGTCTGTTAAATATCAATGAACAACAGAAATGTTTGAGGTCAAATTCTACACAAAATTAACATTAGAGAAAAAAAAATAAGGAACAGGAATATGTACCGACTGGCATTCCAAGAAAAAAAAATAGGCTAGAAAATAAAAATAAACATAGTAACTTACTATTTTAAAAAGAGTTAAATGACTGTAAGAAAATTATACATGGCATGAAATAAAATAGGAATCAGAATTAGAAATTAGGTGAGAAAAACTTTAAAAGAATTCAAAATGGAAGAAAAAAATATGACTTCAAAAATTAAGGCTAAATTAGAAAGAACACAAGAGAAATAAAAACAGTAGATAGGGATGCTTGGGTGGTTCAGTCAGTTAAGCGTCTGCCTTTGGCTCAGGTCATGATCCCAGGGTCCTGGGATTGAGTCCCGCATTGGGCTCCTTGCTCGGCAGGGAGCCTGCTTCTCCCTTTGCCAGTTGCTCCCCTTACCTGTGCTCTCTCTCTGATAAATAAATTAATAAAATCTTTAAAAAATAATAATAAAAATAAGCAGAGTAGATAATAAGTAAAATGGAGACAAAAAGAAAAATAAATTTTAGATAAAACATAAAGCAATATAAAACTGTGGGAGAGGGAAAACCCCGTTCTTCTTCTAGCCCCCTGGATTCCCTGGCTGGGGAACCACTAATTAGACTGACAAAAGACAGATTTAACATGAGAAATTCAGAAGTTTATTAACATGTGCTTTGTGCATCCACATGGGAGAACCCACTGATGAGTAACTCAAAAGGGTGGTTAGAACTTGGGGCTGATATAGCATGTGAACAAAGAATAATAAATTTTGTAGAGACGTGACAAGATAAAGGAAAAGGGTTTTAGGCTTCCAAAGGCAGCAAACTGTGGGAAGGCAAAATACAGGGGAAACTAGTGGAGGAAGGTTGGTTTGTGCAGGTTCTTCTTGGTGCCAACTTTCCATTTTCTTTGTGGCCATAAAACTTCCTCAGGAGAAGAGATTTATGACAGCCTTAATTTCTTAGAAGTTTCTGCTTTTAGTCAGATAAGGGAAGCTCTGGGAAAGCTTTTTTTCTACGTGTGTTGATTTTCATTTTCCTCCAGCTCAAAATAATCATTATGCTCAACGGTGTATTTTGGAGTGGTATATTCTGGTCCCCTACAACACATAAAAGGATTGTAGAGAAAGTGACAAATATTGAAAATAGGCCAGAAAAGAAACCTAACTTATTGATAATAGAAAACACTGAAGAAAAAAAAAGAATAAATATTGCAAGTTAAAAGCTAAGCAAACTTTCTTGAAATTAAAAAAAAAAAAAACTGGAACTATATTATGAAAGAGCACAGCACATACATGACAATATTGAGCAGCACAAGGAGCACCAACCCGGTTACCAGAAAATTACCTGACTTAAAAAACAGTGAAACAAAGCCTTTGGGCAACTAAACAGAAAGAGCAAAGTACTGATTAAGAAAATTATGTTATCATCACCTTGTTCAACAGTAATACTTTTCCATCAGAGGAAAATATTTAAAATACTCAATGAAAGAAAATAGGAGCCAAGGATTTGAAGAATACCCTCAAAGTTTCAATTTTCAACCCAGAAAAATTGAACTGTTACCAACATGCAGGAATTCAGATAATATTGCCCCTATGATCTCTTCTTAAAGAATCAACTATAGAAAAAGCTTTAGAAACCAAAGTGAGTAAAGACACGTTCACATAAGAATCAATGGTGAGTATTAACTATACAGTTGCTGGTAGATTTAAGGACCAATGAGATTTTAAAGACCATAGTGTGTAATAGCTCTATGATCTTAAAAATTATGCACAGTATAAACATAAAAATGGGGGAGAGTTGGGAAGATCTATTTTCAGACCATTTTAATGTAGAATATTACTGTTGTTATTCTATGTGTTGTGATTTAATGTGATAAAAGCATGAGCAATTATCATACCCTGTGTCCTTAAGAACCAGAATTTTTGGTATACAGGAAAGGTAGAAAATAGTGCAATAGAGGATGTTAAGTAAAAACTGGGAAGTCCTGACTGTGAATTGTGAATAGCAGGTTGAATGTCTTAACCCTGATCATTGAAAAGGTTTAAAAACAGTGACCAACTTATTTGACCTAATAGCAGTGAGCATCTCTATACCAAATTTTGTAACATTAAAACATCAGAGACTGTTAGAGTTACATTAAAAAAACAGAAAACAAAAAAACCTTAGAGCCCAACATCAGGAAACTCAGTTTGCTCAAAAATAGGAGGAAAAGGTTGAGTCTTGATAAGAACAGTAGCTCTAATGGATTAAAAGCTAAAAATATGTTTAAATCCATAAACTCATAGCAATTCTAAAAAAAATATTAATTGATTATGTCCAAAGGATAACAAACAACAAATTATCTTGAAAATTGGTAGATAGAGGGAAATTGCCAAGTATTTTTACTTCATTTCCTATACGAGCTGTCATTAGAAGTATCATCTTATAAAATTATTCTAATTAGTAAATGAAAATAGAGGGATAAAATTAGAATATCACAAATGTGCAACCTCAAGCAAATTATTAGATCCAGGTATTTAGCAGCAATGACAGCTGATATTGCAAAAAGAGAGACAATCAGACATCAAACGCTTCCTGATGAAAAAGCACAAAATTACTGATAATCTTGCCAAAGTAACCAACCTGAGTGTGATCAAGCCTTGAGGTCCAGCTGCCAATTTGCAGCAAATAGAAAAGAAGGGCATGATGAGCTAGACCATAGGTTTGTCCTTAGGACTCACCAGACTAAAAAAATTCCACAGGTCCCATGTCCTGACTTCTTCAGCAGAAAAAAATTTTGAGGGGAAAATCAAAGGATAGAAGGAGAACCTGATGATTAATAAAGCTTACTATAGCATGTCAAATAAAAGGAGGTGGTCAAGATTAAACCATAATGTCTAGAGACACACACTTGGGTGCCAAATCTACCCAGAATTGGTTATTATAAAGTCAGGATAATAGTTAATATGCTGGAAAGAGAGGCAGTAACGTGTGATGTGATATGTTCCATGGACAGCTTCTTCGGTATGTGAAAAGTACTATTTTTTTTTTAAAGCTGAATGGTTCATTAGCTATACATTTGTTTTATGTGGTTCTCCTTACCTCTATTTTATCTTACAATAAAAGCATTTTAAAAAATTCCAGATCTGGCTAATGTGCAGTAAGCACACTCCACCCTATCTCTCCTACCGACTATAAAACACGAAATAGAAGATATAAAACAACTGTCTGAAGGCTCTGAAAAGCAAATAGAAGGCAGACTAAGAAGAGAAATTAAAACTCAAAGAAAAGTCTATAAGGTGATGAGTTTTTGTTTTGTTTTTTAATTCTTCCCATTTTTCTTGCCTCAGACTCTAGGGCAACCTGGAACCCAACCTTGGAACTGGGTAGTGAACAGAGACAGAAAAACTGTAAGAAAATGTCTCTTTTTCTGGCCAGAGAATCATGAAGGAAGGTCGTGAAGAAGAGAGTGTAATAGTAGATCACACTTGTTTTGCACTTGTTTTACCCAACCAGACCTGCTTGGGGCAAGCCCCAGTCATGAGGTTAGACTCCTCTTGTGGTGGCAGTAGAAGCAACAGCTCTGCAGGCACCCAACTCTTAGAAAAAACTTAATCTTTCATTTTAATAGAATAACTCCCTGTACTCCAAATAGTGCAAGGGGGAAATGCGATTCTTTTTTCTCTTTTTTCATATTGATTTGTCCCAAACAGATCCCTCCTGAAAATTGTGTGATGGTGCAGGGAGGCTAAAACCAATCAATCTAACCAGGCACCAGGAGAAGTGTGGGGGGAAACCAGGCATAAAGGAAATTGGAGTAAAGTATCCTTTAAGTCTATGTATGAAGTCTTGGCTCCTCCCCAAGCTGTACATGTGCAGAACTAACCCAAATCAAAATAGCAAAGGCTTTGAGAACAAAATGACAGTGTAGACCATAGCCCATGGATGGCACATCAAACAGCATTTCAAAGGCTTTGAAAATTAAACTTGACATTAGAACCACAGCCCAGGAAAGGTGACTTGTGGTCTGAAAGTAACTTTATTGATTGCACATAAAACAAAGAGAGTTAACATTCTCCAAGGGATTTTAACAGGACCTAGACTCCCATAATATAATATACAAAATGCTCAGGATGTAATCCAAAATTACAAAGAACCACTGGAAGATTAACAACTCTGAAGGGAAAAGATAATCAACAGAACCCAAACCTGCAGTGAGTCAGATGTTGGATTTATCACACAGAGTTTCATGTAGCTCTTTTATCCACACTCCATGAAGCAAGGGTGAACAGTGATCAGGTCTAAAGAAAAATTTAGGTCAGAATCTGTGAATAAGGTCCAAGGCAGCCTCAGAATTATTTTGTGATGAAGTAGTGACATCAGCAAAAGTGGCAGAGTCGGCAGCTCCAAAAACCTGTCCCTCCACACAAAAATAGAAAAATCAAGCAAAAACTGTCAGAAGCAACTTTGTCAGAACTCCAGAAAACAGTCAAAGATTTACAGCCACCAAGTGAGTACTGAATCAAAAAAAAAAAAAAAAAGCAACTTAAAGAGGGTAGGAAAGTTCTGTGGCATTTTTATTTGTCCTTGCCCCACTCCCTCCCCAGTTCGGTGATGGTGTTGAAGATCACAGGTTGCATTACCAATGTGGAGTCCCAGTCTCTGGTTCCAGAGGGAGCAGAGTGGTCCATATCTGCAGAGAATTGTGTTTTTCTGTTTAATCTGTTTGGGGACCACTGAAGGACTAATTCAAGGGCTTGTCTTTGTTTCACTTAACTGGGAACTCACACGGAGCAAAAAAGCAACAGGAATTTCCTAAAATATAGTTAAACAAAAAATCCATAACTGCCAGGGGGAAAAGATTATCGTTAAGGCATACAACACGTCAAAATCCTGTGAGGAAAAACTGTGAAGGAAGTTACTTTGGAAAATCAAATGTATTAAAAAAATACTTGTGCATCCTGGAGAACTTAGAAGGCCATGCAAACACCCAGGGCAGGAAGCACATTCAGAAAAGACCTAAGAGGAATCTTAGCTTTTCCCTCTGGCTGATCTCTGGCTCAGTGAAAACAGGAAGCAAAGGCTAAGACAGAGCTGCAAACAGGAGAGCTAAATGTTGAAGGCTTACTCCCAGCCCAGAGCCAATCTGCAAAGACTAGAAGAGGATATTCTTTCTGTTTCTGTCTCCCTCTCTCTCTCCCTTTCCATACATGACAAAGAATATAGACTTCTAAAAAAGATTTTGAAGAAAAATTCTTGAAAAATCACCAGACAGCTACAGTTAAGCAAACAACTAAAATAAACTCTAAGGATGGTGAAGAATCTGATTCCAGATTTGTCATATTATATTCAAAATGCCCAGATGCCAAGTAAAAATTATGGAGCATTAAAAAAAACCACACACAAGAAAGGACTGCCCTTTCACAGAAGAAATGAACAGAAATAGTCCCCTCGGAAACATATACATTGGACTTACTAAACAAAGACTTTAAATCAACTGTTTTATATACGCCCAGGGGGTAAAGGAAACCAAGGACAGATAGCTAAGGAAACTGCAAGAACAATGTATGAACAAATAGAGAATATCAGTAAAGAAATAAAAATTATTTTTAAAAACAAATTCTGAAGTTGAAAGTACAGTAACTGAAATGCCAAATGCACTAGAAAGCTTCAAAGCGGGCTAGAGAAGGCAGAAGAAAAGTCTTAAAGATAGCAGACTTAAAGATAGATCAATGGAAATTATCCAACTTGAGGAGTACAAGGAAAAAGGAATAAAGAAAAAGAAAACTTAAAAGAAATTAAGGGACCTATGGAAAGGAGCAAGTGTATGTACCAACATACACATCATAGGAATCCCAGATGGAAAGAAGAGAGAGAAAGAGGGAAGAACGAATACTCAAAGAAATAGTGACTGAAAATGATCTAAATTAGATAAAAGTTATGAATCTTTTCTAAAACTCAATGAACTAAAAAGATAAAGACAAAATTCATTTGTTATGGATTGAGTTGGTCAAAAAGATGTTACAATTTAATGTGCCCAGAGACCTCTCCTCTCCCATACTTAGTCTCAAGTATGTTCCCACTATGGGTTTAAAGGATGGTGATCATCTATCCAAGAATTAACAAGCTTGAGACTCTTCAGAAAAAGTCTCATATTTATCCACTATTTTTGAGATACTTAAAATCTGGTTATTGTAGGACCTCAAGTAGTTTGGAGACACCAATTTCCTCAAATACAGAGAAATTCTTTGCACAGTCACATCCTTTTTTTTTTTTTTTAAGATTTTATTTATTTATTTGACAGAGAGAGAGAGATAGCCAGAGGAGAGGGAACATAAGCAGGGGGAGTGGGAGAGGAAGAAGCAGGCTCCCAGCAAAGGAGTCTGATGTGGGGCTCGATCCCAGAATGCCAGGATCATGCCCTGAGCTGAAGGCAGACGCTTAACCACTGAGCCACCCAGGCGCCCCGTGCACATTCACATCCTTGATGTCCATTTATCTTCAGTGAAGGGAAGAAGGTCATAAACAATGGGTTTTCTGTATTAATGTGCCATAAATCTCTGTGACCAGAAGTATATGGAAAAGATGAAAATAAATGTAAGTGAAGTGCTCATTTGCCTATTTCACTAACAACAATCTGGGGAACTGTTCACCTTTGTATTCACTCTTGAGAAGGAGATATACTATACATTGTTCAGGGGAGGATAACTGTAAAACTAGGTCATGAGAGATTATGGAAGCCATCTAATATATGGAATATTTCAAGAATATGTTTAGTTTGGGAAATTGAAGTGATTTTTGGTAACTATTCAAATATTTCCACAGTTAAGTTAAATCAAAAACACACTTATGCTTTTGTTTTTACAATAGGTAGACATTTACCAAGAGTTCAAATTTACAGAGACATAAATTTCAATTCATTTCCAACAATTACAATTCCAGAGTTCAAAGAAGAAAGGAAAAAAAACTTTTCTGTCTTTATGCAGAAACAAGCAGCGACTCGTTCACTCATTCATTCAGTCATTCATCAAACATTCATTCATTCAGTGTGTAGTATGTGTCAGGTACTATACTAGCTATAGTGGATTCAGTAATGATAGAGTCAGTTCCAGCTATTATCATCTGTAAGTGCTGAAGTTACGTGGGTGTCCTAAACCAGAATTATCGGTACACAGAAAGCCTACAAATTTTTTACCAAAATTGTGTGTGTGTGTGTGTGTGTGTGTGTGTGCGCAACAATGCATATATTTTGGGGAGGAGGAAAATAAGTCATATCTCTCATCAGATTTTTTTAAGCATCCATAGTTCAGATGGGTTCTTCAAGTTTCCTACTAATGTTAACATTCTGAGTTTAATATTATGAAATATCATACCTAATATGCCACTGTCCTCTCCATCACCACTTTCTAAAATCACTCTAAAATACTGGCTAAAATTCAAATTTTACTTTAATCCTAAAGATAGAATGTACTCATTTGACTTGTGAAAATGCCATTGATTGACATGATAAATTAACCAGGCACAGTTTGAAAAGGACTGGAAGAGATGTTTTCTTGTGTTTCCATGTACAAGAAATGTTAAAATTAGATAAGCCTTCAAGGTAATGCTGAGCAGGGGGTTATTACCCATCTGTATATTTGAATTAAAAAACATATATGTTTAAATGCATATGGGCATATGTGTGTATAACTCTATAAGAATGCATTTTGCAGTATAAAAATTTCAGCCTAAAAATATAAAGGAAAGGAAAATTTGCAATTCAAAGAAGACCACACTATGTCTAGAAAATCAAAATTTGTAGGGTTATCTCCCTGGAAAGCAAGGGTAAAAAAGGAAAGATAATTGCATTGCAATTCAAGTTCCAAAGCACAAAACTCTATCTAGAAAATCACAGTCATCATGTGCATGAATAAAAATTTGCCATTGCTTGGAGACTGTGATTAAAAAAATAAAGTAATATCAGGGAGAATATTGAAGCTGACAGTCCAAATACAGGAAAAAGTTAACTGATTCTTCTAACCTCTTATGAGATAGCATCAAGGTTGAAAATGTGTTCCTTCGGTTACTTTTCCTAGAGAAAATAGGAAAAGGAAAGATTCTGGGTGAATATATCTTTAAGGAAGCCATGGAAATAAGCACTGGCCGATGTCTCTTGGGTCTAAAACCAATCAAGTCTGGCTTAATAAGAAACAGGCTTTAGAAAAATGTAATATTCTATCTTTTTTTTTTTTTTTTGGCCATGAGACATCTGTGTTTTTGCTATGAACAAATGCTTTTGTTATTTTAATCTAATAAAAGAAGTGGTAGAAAAGTGCGGGTGCCCAGAAAGCAAAGGGCATGATCCTGATATATATGTTCTTATCAGACCATCATCACTTAATTTGCAAAGATTTTCAGCAACTAGGGAGAGCAGGGAACAGAACCCTGAGGGGTATTTATAGGAAAACAAAGGGGTTAAATTTGTCTTCCAATGTTCCTTTTCCTGGGCTCACATGGACTCCATATCAAACTATGGCATGAACAACATTGGATCCCAGCATCGAGCAACACACATGTCAAGGATTTTACAGCTCAACAAAGAAATCATAAAGAAGGAGACGCTAACACATTGGAATGCTACTGCCACACTTTGTGTGGACCCAGATGAATAGCACAGAATATGGGCGGTGGTTAAATCAGTATGTATTAGGCTGATTCACTGTGTGACACTGCCCAAGGTGCCTCACTTTCCCGAGTCTCTGCTCTTTCTTCTGCAATAAGATGATGTGTGCTCTTTGATCCTGTGTTTTATGAAGTGTTTTCCCAGATAATCTTTACAGTGTCAGAGTATAAACCAGGTGTGTGTGTTGGGGAGGGTGGGTGGTGAGTATTGGAGTACAATACATGTAAAGACACAAATCTCTGTGTCTCATTCCAGGACTGACATATCAGAATCTTTGGGTGAGAATGGGATTGAAGCCTAAGAAACTGAATTTTAACAAATCCCTCAGGTAATTCTTATATGTACCAAGGTATGAGAACTAATATAGTTATAACATCTCCCATCCCCTTCATAGACACATTTTTAGAATCGCAATTTTCATTTTTAATCATTGCAGAGTGGCCAGTCCTTTTTAAAGTGAAGGCAGAGACCATTTAGATAGCAGAGTGCTCGTTTGAATGAATTCCCACCCCCCCATCACCTACGTTCTATTTTTCACAGTTCCACAGGCTCAGTTTATTGTATTATGTTCTCTTTAATAATATATGTTATTATCCAATGTCCATCAGAGACAGGATATATTTGATTGGGGGCTGTTGATCATTTTAGCAATGGGTGAGTGTCCAACAGGGACCAGTTTGGTCTTGAGAATGGTGAAGAATTGTTTTATAAAGAAGTCTTACTGACACAGGGGAAATTTAATCTTGGTGAGACATTTATCAGTCTATTAACTCTTCGGTCAGGTTGAATTCTGGTAAAATGCAGGGACAAAATTTGTTATACTGTCTGTATGCCTTCTTTTCAAGGATCGAAGTTTCATCAACCCAGAAGTTTATTTTCTATTGCTTAATCACTAGTGCATCAACAAATATTTGTTGCTGTGTTTTATTGGTAAACCTGGTTTTTATTTTGTAATATACAAAATTTCACTATTAAATTTGACCCACATGGCCAACACTGTTTTCAATATCTTTATATTGCCCAGTATCAGTAGTGAAGCCCTGATAAATATTTTTCCCTTTCTTCTATAGAGGAGAATTTTTTTTTCTCCTTTTTCCCCTTCTAGGTTTGTTGGCTGGTCTAACAATTAAATTGATATAAGACAGATCAACAGGAGAAAAACATTTAATTTAGCATGTATGGGAGCTCCTAAAAATAAGAGACTCAAAGAAGTGAACAAAGCAGGCAGCATTTATACCGTTTGGAGAAAGAAACAATAAATTTGTGAAGAATTGATGAGACAAAGAAGTTTAGCACATTACTGAAGAAGTAACAAGGTTTGTTTATACAGCCTCCCTGGCTCTGAATTTCCTATCTGTGGCAATAAGAATGCTTTCTACCCACCAGATGCAGGAGGGTCCCCTTCACGTGGGGCATTTATTTCCTGCTCTCTGGCGGATGGAGGAGGGTCAGAGTGTTCTCTTGCACTAGTTGTTTCTTAAGTAACTTTAATTCAAAATAATCAGTATGCCAAAGTGGCATATTTTGGGATGGCCTCCTCTGAACCCCATTACTTCTTAACCTTTGAAATCACATTCTATTTAGCCTCTTTGTAACTCTCAATTGGATTATTGCAGTCATTTCATAACAATTCTGCCAATCTCATTTCTTTATGTTTCAGAACAGATACATCTTGCTAAAGTCCTTTGTTCAACTACCTTGAATGATATTGCCAATCACATTATATCTAACCTCCTTATCCAGAATACAAAACTCTCCATAATCACGTCTCAACATATTTCCCTTGTTCTCTTCGAGAAATTGACCTCTAACTAGAAAGCAAGGAGTAGGTTCTGCAGCTAAGCAAGGCAACATGCTTTCAGGAAGATTCAATGTAAGTTTGGCATAATGGGTGGTTGATGCTTGGGGAAGTTAATGTGGCCTGGAGGAAGGGGCCCCATCTAGAGATTTGCTTCTCTTTCCTGTTGTTACCCAGCTTTGTACCTGTGGAAAAGTACCTTAACCACATGGCACCTGCATTTCCTTGCCTTTAAAATGTGGGTTAATATGCCAGATTCCAATCTTCTCAAATGGATTGTTAACAAAATAAAAAATAATACTGTCATTTTAAAAGTTCTCTGTAGCAAAAAAAACCTGAATTTAGCACTTTTAAGAGTCCCCAAATGGACACGTTAAAATTACGAAGCCAAATGATTTGACAGGCTAAAGGAGACCCAAGAACTTTCTGTATTTTCCTTGCCTGTGTATGTGTGATTCTTAGTATCCATTTTTTCATTTGTTTTTGTTAAAATTGTAGATTGACGTATGGCTGTAAGAAATAATAGAGAGAGATCCAATATACCCATCCCTCAGTCTCCTCCAATGTTAATGTACTGCATGACATAGTACAATATCAAAACAAGGAAACTGCCCATGACCTATTTAGATTTTACCGGTTCACATGCATTCCTCTGTGTGTGTGTGTGTGTGTGTGTGTGTGTGTGTGTGTGTGTGTGTGTGTTTTAGCTGTATGCAATCTCACCATGTGTAGATTTGTGTGATCACCACTAGAGTCAAGATACAAGAATCCCATCGCCATGAGTATTCTTCCTGTTCCTTTTTATAACCATAGCCATTTCCCTTGCAACCTCCCCCACCACACCCCTAACCCTTGGCAACCATTGATTCATTCTCTAGTCTCATAATCTTGTCATTTCAAGAATGCTATACCAATGGAAACATGTAACATGTCGTCTTTGGGGGTTGACTTTTTTCATCCAGCATAATTTTCTAGAGCTTCATCCAAATTGTGACATGTGTCAATAATTCATTCCTTTTTATTGTTAAATAAATACCAATGGTTATGTATGTACCTTGGTTTATTTAACCATTCCCCCATTGTAGAATATCTGGGTTATTTCCAGTTTGTGGCTATTATGTATAATGTATTGGAAACTTTCATTGACAGTTTTTGCATAAACATAATTTCACATTTCTCTAGCCTAAATGTCCAAGAATGAAATAGATGGGTCATGTGATATTTACATATTTAGTTTTTCATGAAACTGCCAAACTGTTAATCCAGAAGGCTTGTACCATTTTTTTCTTTAATTCAGCAGATATTTATTACATGTTTGCTGATGGTATTTAAAAAAAAAATAATGGCTACAGATTTTTTCCCATTCCTCCCATTGAGAAGAAGGGTCTATGTCCCTGAAATGTGTGTGGATTTGTGGCACAGAAATGATGCCATGTGACTTCTATGGCTGGGTCATAAATATCAATTCAGCTTCCACCTGGATCTCTTGAAATGCTCACTTTCAGATGATTCCTTCTAGGATCTTTCCTCTCAGAACCAGCCCCATGCTGTGAAAAGCCCAAGTTACATGGACAGGTCACATACAAATGTCTCTGGTCTTCAGTCCCAACTGAGTCTATCATTTGAGTCTTCTCTGAGCAGGGGCCAGAGAGTTGAGTAAAGGTACCAATAAATGGCTCCAGCCCCCACTAATTCCAGTCTTCCTAGCTGAGATAAGTCCCCACCCCACCTGACTTGAAGAAGCAGAGATAAGACACTTCTGCCCTGGTAGGCATTATACTCAGATGGCCCCCAAGATTCCCACACACTCCCCTTGTATACCCAGTCTGTACAATCTCCTTCAGAGGGGAGAAGAGGAGCTGTGAATATGATAGGATATCATCCCCATGATTATGTTATATGGTAAAATGAAGGGATTTTACAAATATAATTTAGGTCCCAAATCAGATGATTTTGAGTTAACAAAAAGGGAGATTATTCAGGGTGGGGCCTGACTTAATCAGGTAAAAGCTCTTAAAAGATGGATTGGGACCCTCCTGAGGAAACAGATTTCTTTGCCAACCTTGAAGAAGGAAGCTACCATGTTGTGAGAGGCCCATGTGGCAAGGGACTGTCAATGTTTTTCTGAGCTAAGAGTAGCCCCATAGTAACAGTCAACAATAAAGCATGGACCTCAGTCCTACAACCACAAGGAACTGAATTCTGCCGACAACCATGTGAGCTTGAGAAACGCCCTCATCTTCAGAAAGAAATGCAGCCTAGCCAACACCTTGATTGCAAACGTGTGAACCTCTGAGCAGAGGACCCACCTAACCTGTGCCCAGACAACTGACCTACTGTGATAACAGATGTATATTATTTTAAGCTACTAATTTTGTGGTAATTTGTTCCATAGCAGTAGAAAAGAATATACCCACTGTATAACCTCTTTGAATTCCCGACCACAAAATCTGCATATATAATGAAATGGATGTTGTTTTGTGTCACTAAGTTTGGGATTGTTTCTTTTTTTTTTTTTAGTGTTTTTTTATTACATTATGTTAGTCACCATACAGTACATCCCTGGTTTCTGATGCAAGGTTCGATGATTCATTAGTTGCGTATAACACCCAAAGCACCATGCAATACGTGCCCTCCTTACTACCCATCACCAGTCTATCCCATTCCCCCACCCCTTTCCCCTCTGAAGCCCTCAGTTTATTTCTCAGAGTCCATAGTCTCCCCTGCTTCACTCCCCCTTCTGATTTCCCCCCTTTCTTTATCCCTTTCTTCCCCTACCGATCTTCCTAGTTCTTATGTTCCTAGATGAGAGAAATCATATAATTGTCTTTATCTGCTTGACTTATTTCACTTAGCATTATCTCCTCCAGTGCTGTCCACATTGCAGCAAATGTTGAGAACTCGTTCTTTCTGATAGCTGAGTAATATTCCATTGTATATATGGACCATAGCTTCTTAATCCAGTCATCTGTTGAAGGGCATCTCGGCTCCTTCCACAATTTAGCTATTGTGGACAATGCTGCTATGAACATTGGGGTGCATATGGCCCTTCTCTTCACTATGTCTGTATCTTATGGGTAAATACCCAGTAGTGCAATTGCTGGATCATAGGGTACCTCAATTTTTAACTTTTTAAGGGACCTCCACACTGTTTTCCAGAGTGTCTCCATCAACCTGCATTCCCACCAACAATGTAGGAGGGATCCCCTTTCTCCACATCCTCTCCAGCAATTGCTGTTTCCTGCCTTGTTGATTTTTGCCATTCTAACTGGTGTAAGGTGGTATCTTAGTGTGGTTTTGATTTGAATTTCCCTGATGGCTAATGATTTTGAACATTTTTTCATGCGTCTGTTAGCCATTTGTATGTCCTCATTGGAAAAGTGACTGTTCATATCTTCTGCCCATTTTATGATTTGTTTATTTGTTTCTCGCGTATTGAGTTTGAGAAGTTCTTTGTAGATCTTGGATACCAGTCTTTTATCTGTAGCATCATTTGCAAATATATTCTCCCATTCCGTGGGCTGCCTCTTAGTTTTTTTGATTGTTTCCTTGGCTGCGCAGAAGCTTTTTATCTTGATGTAGTCCTGCATGTTCATTTAATCTTTTGTTTCTCTTGCCTTTGGAGATGTGTCATTAAAAAGGTTGCTTTCGCCGATGTCGTAGAGGTTGCTGCCTATATTCTCCTCTAGGATTTTGATGGATTCCTGTCTCACATCGAGGTCTTTCATCCATTTGGAGTTTATCTTTGTGTATGGTGTGAGAGAGTGGTCAAGTTTCATTCTTTTGCATGTAGCTGTCCAATTTTCCCAGCACCATTTATTGAAGAGACTGTCTTTTTTTCCACTGGATGTTTTTTCCTGCTTTATCAAAGATTAGTTGCCCAAAGAGCCTGTAATTTAAAAAGACAATACATTGTGAATTATACTATTTTGAAGTCATATAGAGAGAATGTAACACAGAGATGACTTTGTTGTGGACAAGCATATATGCTTTAAACATCCAGACAGTACCACCAAGAAAAAGCAAAGATATGAGAATAATTATTTAACATATAGAAAACAACTCTTTATTTTCCTAAATTATGTTAGTCAAAATTATAGCCCATCAAGGGAAGTTAGTACAATGCAAAGATTAGCAACACTAATCTTGGAGACTGACTGCCTGGATTTTAATGCTGGCTCAGGCTCTAGATTTTTGAGTGATTGTGGACAAATTAATTGGCCTTGCTCAGCCTTAGTTTCTTCTTCTATAGAGTGATAATAATAGTAACACATTTTACTCTGTTGTTTCATTATTAATATTAATTAACTTAATGTATTTACTGTGCAGAAACAGAAATGGGCACAGAGAAGGTGCTATAAAGGTTTCTGTTCTTTACCATTTGTTCCTATTGCCATGGATTATGCATTTGTACAAAATAAACATTCTTCTTTTCCAAATCAGAACTCTTAATAATGAGTTTTAAAATCAAATACCATATTCTTTGTAACTTAAACAGTAAATCCCCAATTTCAAGTGGCTTACCATCAAAGTTATTCACCATAAAGCTAGGGAGGGATGGCTCTGTCCAGGAGGTGTAGCTGTTATAATTCCAAACTTTTGTATTAAACAAGTTACCCAGAAACATAAAAAGGCAAATTTCTCGTTTTACCATACAAATTCTCAATTAGTAATTTTGCCTTGGGACCTAAAAATCCTTATTTTCAACAAGCACTAACTGGCTTGCTAAAAATGAAACCAAAACCAGAAACAAACTTCTGATTTCATAGTTTGAGGAGTACTTCAGAATAAATACACAAAACTAATGAAACACTTTTATAAGTTACAACTGAACTATTAAAATCTTATGTGTATTTCTCTCAGAATATTCCCAGATATTAAAAATCTATCTACTAGGATTTACAAAATGGCAGTGGAGTAGGAGGACCCTAGGCTCATCTCATCCCACAAACACAACAAGATAACTACCAAATCATCTTACATAGCCCAGAAATAAGCCTGAAGACTGTCAGAACTCTACAATTAAAGGGAGATAAGAGGCCATATTGAAGAAGGTAGGAATAAGACCCTGATAGATTTGCGAATGCTGTACCACCCCTGCATCCCAGGGATGAATCCCACATGGTCATGATGGATAATCCTTTTAATGTACTGTTGGATTCTCTTTGCCAGGATCTTGTTGAGGATTTTGGCATCCATATTCATTATGGAAATCAGTCTGTAATTCTCCTTTTTGTTGGGGTCTTTGCGTGGTTTGGGGATCAAGGTAATATTGGCCTCATAAAATGAGTTTGGTAGCTTTCCTTCTGTTTCTATTTTTTGAAATAGCTTTAGGAGAATAGGTATTATTTCTTCTTTGAATGTTTGTTAAAATTCCCCAGGAAAACCATCCGTGCCTGGAGTTTTATTTTTTTGGAAGATTGTTTATCACTGACTCAATCTCTTCATAATTAATTGGCCTATTTAAAAAATCAATTTCTTCCTGTTTCAGTTTTGGTAGTTTATGGGTTTCCAGGAAGGCCTCCATCTCTTCCAGATTGCTTAATTTATTGGCATAAAGCTGTTGATAAAAGTTTCTACTAATCCTTCCAATTTCATTGTTCTTGGTTGTGACCTCTCCTTTTTCATTCATAATTTTATTAATTTGGGTCCTTTCTCTATTCTTTTGGATAAGTCTTGCCAGAGGTCTATCAATTTTATTAATTCTCTCAAAGAACCAGCTTCTAGTTCTGTTGATCTGCTCTACTGTACTCCTGGTTTCTAATTCGTTGATTTCTGCTCTTATCTTGGTCAACTGCTTCTTCGTGCGTG